>NC_057717.1:37356130-37361344 GCF_004010195.1 Chiloscyllium plagiosum
GTTTTATTTTTTTTTCAACAATTGACCATGGATTTATGGGAGTTATTAGTTTCGTAATTCCAGATATTTACTGAATCCCAATTCTACCACCTAGCATGGTCGGAGTCAACTCCGAGTCCCTGGTGTCTGAATTAACAGTCCAGTGGTAAGAGCGCTTGGCCATTGCGGAAAACCGATCAAACTGATCTTTTCCAACGGAGGTGCTTTTCGCCGATACTGTCCTGTGTAATTTTCCTGAGCATGACCCTCTAATAATCTCTTGTCCGTCTCAGTAAAAGTTGCTACATGAGTATTGATCTCACAACAGCGGAACCAAATGGATCAACTGGTCTGCAGGTCCCGATCGTGGGGTTGGTGCACGTTCACCCAGCAAAAGTGACCACAGCAGCACAGACTGAACGGTATCAATGTGAGAGTCAGTGTTTGATTCTGCAGTGCCTTAATGAAATAGAAAATGACTCCACAAAAGAGCAGCGCTCCGAAAGCTAGTGCTTCAATTAAACATGTAAGACTATAACCTGGTGTTGTGTGATTATTAACTTTGTACAACATCGTCCAACACCGGCATCCTCAAATTAATGAAATGGTGGTGTTGAACGGAAAGTCGGGTTAATGATCGGAGGAGGGAAGAAATCTCTGAGAACGGGTGGATTTGAATGCTGACATATGAAACACCAAGTTATGAGCGAGCAGAATTTGAAGGAAAAAGATTATTGCCTTGGACAAAATTACCATGTTAAAACAACTTATACCTTTCTGTGCTTCACAAAATCTGGGTCGAATAGAGAAACTCCTGCCGTGACTCGGATTCGAACCGAGGTTTCTGCGGCCAGAACGCAGAGTACTAACCACTATACGATCGTGGCATCCCACAAATCAGCACACCACCAGGTGCTATAAGTACAGTAACATAGACAATGTTAGGCAGAGCACCAAACACACAATATCAGTGCTCAGCGAACAGTGACAGCTCTGTGGGAACTCAGAATGGGGTGACCATTTAACATCGGTGCCCGCAGAGGCTGTGGTGATTCCATCATTAATATGCTGAAGGCGGAGATAAATAGATTTCTTCAAAACATCAAATTCTCTGGGGGCAGTGCAGTTTTTGTTGAAATGTATGCTGCAATCGCAATGCAGTTTAACATCGGCTCCTTCACCAGCTCCCCACACAAGGCAGTAACCACTGCTGCCACAGAGTCCCAGTTCCCAGCCCCAGAATCAGAGGAATTGAGTGGCGCAGTCACAAAGATCCAACTGGAAATCGGGATGGGAATGAGGTCGCAGAGATACTCGATGGCTCCAGTGACACAACCGGAGAGTGCGCGGTACTTCTATGAGGGTTTAGAGGCGTGAGCAGTTCCGTGGTTGCGAATGTTTCTGGTCAAAGGAGGGCAGAAGGGAAATTTGTTCCCGTTTATAATGACATAACAATCTACAGAGCATCTTGCTGAGACAGCTGAGTGCCACAACTGGAGAGAGGGCGGCTGGTTTGAAGTTTGATTTCCCTTCACCATCACCCACTTCCCTGGAATGAATTGATTTCACCATTTTTATTTCCAATTGTTTGATATCTCCCTGTAGTCTGCGGCCTTTCTTCCTCATGGTTAATTGCATGACGAACTGTTGTATCATCTGCACACTGCTAAATCTCGGCCATAAATATGAATGATTGATCTATATGAGAAAGCAGTGGAACACACAGCAGGCATGCTGCGTAGGTTTGCAGGCGACATCAGAATTGTAGACAGTAAGGAAGATTATATAAGATTCAAACGGATATTAATCCAATGACTCGTTGGACTGAAAAATGTAACATGGAGTTCAATCTGGATAAATGGAAGGTTTTGCATTTTGGTACAACAACAAGAGTAGGGCTTTGCGTAGTGTTGGAGAACACGGAAGCTAGGGATGCAGGTATATAATTCTTTGTAATTTGCCTCACCTATAGACAAGATGGGTCAAAGGCATTTAACATACTTCCCTTCATTGCTCAGTCCATTGTGTATGTTCAAGGTTTGCAGGACATTGATGAGGCCTCTTCTGGAATATGATGTCCAGTTCTGGCCGCCCAGTTGTAGGAATGATATTATTCAGCTGGAGCAGGTTCAGAAAAGGTATACACGCATGATGCCGTGCGTGGAAGGTTTGAGTTATAATGAAAGGCTGGATAGGCTGAGATTATTTCAGATTTGGGATTGGGGTGCTGGAAAACCACAACAGGTAAGACAGCATGCGAGGAGCAGGGGAATCATTTTTTCGTGCAAGTGTCGTTCATCAGGCTTTTCCCTGAAACGTCAATTCTCCTACTCCTCAAATACTGCCTGACCTGCTGTGCTTTCCCAGCCCAACACTATCGACTCTGATCCATCATCTACTAGTTGAGACTGGTTTCACTTGAGGTTAGGGTTTTGAGGGGCGACCTGACAGAAATTTATAAATGCTTGAGAGGCAAGTTAGAGTTAACGTTAGCTGGCTATTCCTAGGAGGGGATTTCAAGACGAGACTGCATTTGTTTAAGATGTAAAGAGAGAGAGTTATAAAAAAAGACATGTGAGGCTTTTTTTTAAGAAAAGGTGTTATACGTGTGCAAATAACTTGCTGAGGAAGTGATGGATGAGGGTACATTTGCAAGATTTAAAGAACAATTCGATCCAAACATGAATGAGAAAGTGGGATTTTTAAAATAAATTTATTCATGCCTAGTACATCAGTTATTTCCCAGAGGACAGTTAAGAGTCAACCGCAATATTATCCATCTGGAGCCTCCTGTGGGACAGAGCAGATGAATATGAAAGTCTGCTTCCCGAACTGGCATGAGTGAATCAGATGGGATTTTCCAAACAACTGATTCAGGTCATCACGAGACTCTTCAATTCCAGGTGCTTATTGCATTCAAACTCCACCATCTGTCATGGCAGGACCTGAACCCTTTGTCCCCAAAATATTACCTGGGAGTTTGATTAACAATACAGTAATAAAACTACAAGGGTATTATCACCATTCAGCGGGTACAGGAGGAGGCATACGGGACGAGATTAGTTTGGCAGAATGTTCAGCATGGGTTGGTTGGTCTGACGGGCCTGTTTTCATGCTGTATGACTCTATGATTGACGCTATGGAGCAGGCAGCTGCTTGGGATTAACAGCAGCATTGACAGCATAACCGAACACCTGATGGGATATGTAATCCTGCTGGAGTCTCCGGAGGTTGTTTTGTTCACTGATCCCTTCCCACACACGGGACTGGTGAACGGTTTCTCCCCAGTGTTACTGATTAAATGAGTTTCCATTTCTGTGGTTAATTTAATCTCTTCCTGCAGTTCCCACATACCCTGCTTTCTCTGTCGTATCGGCGTCCTTTTTTTCAACCCAGGGTGAACGATCCTTTCAAATTGTGTCCACACAGATACAAATCCTGTTTTCCACGTTGTTAATGTGTTTTCATTCTTTCTCGTTCACCCACAGGGTGTGAGTATCACTGGTCAGGCAACATTTATTCTTCGCCCCTTGTTCGTTGCTGTCTGGCTACACCACAAACCCGGGTGCGATCCCAGCCTCTTGTGTCTGTTTGTGGGCAGTCTGCACATTCTCTGTATGTTTGCGTTTTTATTTCTCCCTCTGACCAAAGATGTGCCAGTTACAGCGATCAATAATGGGAAAAGCAGGCTTATGGGACAGGGAATACCGTGGGGTCTGGTGGGATGCGCTTCGGATGGACCGTCTGGACTGGAAGGGGCGACTACCCTGCTTCCCCAAAACAATGGGGATTCTTGAAGTAAGGGTCAGCTCATGTTTTTCTGGCCCTGGAGTCTCTCGAAGGCAGGACTGGGTGAGGATTCTGCATAAGGGACATGAATGAATGGGATTGCAGGAAATTAAAGTTATTATCTCTGTTCCTGAGGTCAGGCTAGCATTCCAGGTTTTATTCGTCGAACTTAAACATCACGGTTTCAGTGTCCCAGCCCCCAAGGACAACCAGTTCAAAATATCACTGCAACACCACCTTCCCCAGGTTGAAGTCTTTACTGTGTGGAAGAAACTGATTCTGAGCTGATGCAAGCAAACGCAGCTTCCATCGCCAGTGTCGGAAACACAGATCCAAACAGCAAAATCATCTGTTTAACCCACCACTGCAAAGTTAACGGCTCAACACGCTCCAATTGTGCCACTCAGCTGTCTTAGCAAGATGCACTGTAAATCGCTATGATAGTATAAACAGGGGCAACTATTCCCTTGATCAGGATTATACTCAACCTAGGAATTTCTTGCGCCTCTATAGCATCCATAGAAGAACCGCACTGTCACCTCTTGCATCACTGGAACCAGAGAGTAACATCGCGAACTCATCCCATCCCCATTTCCGGTTGGATCTGGGAGGCTGTGCCGCAGTTTCTCTGATTCCGAGGCTGTGAACTGGGATTATCTGCAACACTGGTTACTGCCTATACATTTCAACAATATTCTGTACTGTCCACCGAGTCTTTGGTATTTTGGCGAAATCTATCAATCTCAGTTTTTAACATTCTCATTCAAGGATCTCCACAGCCTCTGAAGACACCGAACTTAAAGATTCAACTCATTCTCAGTTCCCACTGTTCGCTGAGTACTGAAATTGTACATTTGCTGTTCTTCCGAACATTTCCTCTGCTCGTATTCTTATTGCTGCTTGCAAGCATCCTGTTCTGTGGTTGCTGTGAACGTGGTTGTCGGTATTTTGACTGTGACCACAGCAACCTCGGTTCGAAATCATAAACGACTAAGTGTTCTCTCCGTTGTCTTTTTTGTGACACATGCTAAGAAATTAATTGTTTTACCTTCAAATTCCGCTCTCTCACATCTCTGCGTTTCATATATCAGGATTCAAACACACCAGTTGTTGGAGATTCCTCTTCTTCCCACGATCATTAAACCTTCTTTCCGTCCCTCCTCCCATTTCTCTGAGGTAATGCACAATCTATCACTCTCTTTCACATTCATAGTGTTTTGTCTGTACTGCGGTCACTTTTGCTGGATAAATGTGCCCCAATCCCACTTTCGGGACCTCCAAACAAGTCGATCCATTTGAATACCGCGGTTGTGAAATCAATCCCCATGTAGCTGCTTTTACTGACATAGGACAGAAACAATTGGAGGGTCAGGCTCATGGAAAAGACCCAGGCCAGTTTTGGGGAAAAAAGATTGTACTGGAAATGATCAGCTTTTGTGGCTTTCT
>NC_057717.1:37361965-37369210 GCF_004010195.1 Chiloscyllium plagiosum
ATCTCGTTCACTGATGTCATTTCAGGAAGGAATCTGCTGTCCTTACTTGGTCTGGCCTCCATGTGACTTCAGACTCATAACAATATGGTTGAGTCTCAATTGCCCTCTGGGCAATTCAGAATGTGAAATAAATTCTGCTTAGCCAGAATCGCCCTCATACTAATATAGAAATTTTAAACAAATGTTCATTAGGCTCAAGCAAGAGTGTTGTGTGCAGTTTTGCAAGTCACATTATCGCAGGGATGTGATCACACTGAGAAACTTGCAGGAGATATTTACCGGGATATTGTGTGGGATGAAGAGTTTCAGTTGTGAAGAAAGACAGAACAGAGTGGAGTGTTTGCCCCAGTGTAAAGGAGATGTAAAGGAGACATGATTGAGATAGGTATGGACAGGGATGACTGAACGAGTTTCCCATTGATGGAGGGATCGATTAGCAGGGGCCAGAGATTTAACGAGAAAGGCAGAATGGTTTCAGAAGATGTGCGAAACTGCCTTATAAGCCAGTAGGTGGTTGCAATTTGGAATACACTGTCTGCATTTTTCAGAGTGGCAAGTGCGGGTATTGATACTTATCCTTCCATTCTCGATGGGGTATGTCACAGGAAGGACAGTGCTGCCTGAATCAAGTGGGGAATAACAGCAGCTCTCAGGGAGGCAGAGTGTCAGTGAAGGCGTAAACATGTGAACTTTGCAAACTGCACCTTGTTGCAGTGTTGGAATGAAAAACATTCGGCAGACTTGTTCCGAATTGAAGTGTTTATTGGAAGCAGGAAGTTGAGGAAGAAACAGCGTAAAATCATTCAAATATGAGTGCAGAAACATTTCCCGCAGCACGAATCAGATTGTAAAGCTCAGAGTAGCGTTTCGATACATTGAATTTGGGTTGATTTGCTTTGATGTAGCTGAGTTCCCAGGGTATAAAGCCATTAAATATGATTCAGATTTTGCTCACTATGATGGAACATTGGCTCAGTAATTCGCATTACTGTTCGGTCTGAGGGTTATGTTGATTGGCCAAGTTAAATTGCCCTCTCGTGTGCAGGGAGTGAATTAAGTAAGTTTAATGAATTAGCCATAGGTAACGCGGGGGCAATATCAGAAGTCACAAGACGCCAGGTTATAGCCCAACAGCTTTATTTGACATCATAATGGGGAGGGTTGCCCCTTCTTCTGGTGAAATATAAGGGAATGGGGAGGAGAGAGAGGTCTTGGTGAGATGCTCGTCAGAGTGTCGACACCGCCTCGATTGACTGAAAGGCTCTTTCTGCACTATAGGATTCTGTGAATCTATCGGAGAGGATAATGACGGTGTTTACTGGGGTGTAAAACCATTAGAAGCGATGCTGACAAGGTATACTGAGGATGAGATTTTATTCACTTGTTGTCTTCGAAAATTGAGAACAGTTATCCCTGAACCAAGAAAGACTTAATTGGAGTTTTTTCAGGTTATGAAATGTTTGGACAGAGTAAATAGGTGGAAAATTCCCTCTTTCAAGTAAGTAAACATCTAGATATCAGGCATACAATACCTTTGATAAAACCTTTGAAGGACAAAGAAATGATGAGAGCAGAATCGCTGTCACTCCAAGAAACTATTTTTCAAAATATTTGGAAAGGCACATTTGGTGACATACAAGGAATAAATTTCACAAGGAGAGAGACAGCGTGTGGCTCGGTAAAGGTCTAGGGGTGGGGTGTATTCGGTCGGAAGTTGCGGGGAAACAATGTCTAAGTGGGTTGACTTGAAATGTAAAGACATTTCGTGAATGAGGACAAACACCATGATGTTTGGTCCATTTTCTACTCGGTGAAATCTGCCAAAGCAAGGAGCAACAAAACTGGTGGGTTTATTTTGCATTTTAACACTTTGATTTTCGGAGAAAGATTTT
The DNA here is from genome assembly GCF_004010195.1 of Chiloscyllium plagiosum. Taxonomy (NCBI): domain Eukaryota; kingdom Metazoa; phylum Chordata; class Chondrichthyes; order Orectolobiformes; family Hemiscylliidae; genus Chiloscyllium; species Chiloscyllium plagiosum. The sequence continues at coordinate 37,363,858 of NC_057717.1, forward strand.
CCTTAAGCTGAAATAAAGTCGGAGCAAATTTGAATACAACATTAATCGTTACAATGAGATTTATCTAATTCACTTCTGATTATTACAATGAATATTGTGAGGTTGCAGCAAAATTAAAATGAAACGAACAAAACAGCGTTTCTTGCGATTTAATCCAATTCAGGTTCAGCCATATCAGAAAGGCCATTGAGCCACAACATTGCCTTTATTTCCCTCTCCATGGCTGCTTCTTCACGTGAGAGAGAAAGTGACTGAAGAAATTATGAGAAAAAACTGTAGGTGTGAATATGACGGAAAATTCTTGTTCTCTGTTTCATTCTGACATAGTTCTGACTCAGAATGTATCAATGACAGCTATTTATTCTGTCAAGCATGGCTATTTATTGGAATTTGCTGTTATTATAATTCTGGTGCAAGCAGAAACACAATGGCGTGGAAACAGGGCCTCCGGCCCAACAAGTCCACAGCGACCCGCCGAAGTGCAACCCACCCATACATTTGCCCCTTACCTAACACTACGGGCAATTTAGCATGGCCAATTCACCTGCACATTTTTGGACTGTGGGAGGAAACCGGAGCACCCGGAGGAAACCCACGCAGACACGGGGAGAACGTGCAAACGCCACACAGTCAGTCGCCTGAGGTGGGAACTGAACCCGGGTCTCTGGCGCTGCGAGGCAGCAGTGCTAACCACCCTTTACTTTCACCACATGTAACCTGATCAGGTGACATGTCACTCCTCTTCAAAATGTGCTGCGAAGACTGAGCGATTATGGTGTTGGGTTATTATACCGCTGTGCTCCACATTCACGAGTTCGAGTTACACTCTGTTTGCTAACTTCACAAACCACTCCAGCAGTTTTATTGGCACCTCACACTCTGGTATACACTGGATCGAGAATCTTGTTCTTGCCCTTCACTGCATGGGAGATTCACAAATAATTCACCACATTAAAGTCGAAATGAAGAGTGAGAGCAGTCATTCTATTCAATTGTAGATGAAATTGTTGTAATGAGAATGAACGCATTTTTCGTTCCGCCCTACATTTCATCTTGTCTTTCTATGAACTTACATCGAAAGAAAGAGAAACAAATAACAAGAGATCGGGAGCACAAGTTTATCCAGTATGGTTGTTCATGAGTATCTTAACCTAACACTCCACACAATGATCTGATCAGTAAGTCAAACAGTCATTCGGAATTGGAACCGCAGAAAATTTCTCCAATGAAACGAACCCTTCATTCTTGCACAAATTTATGCTGTGTGTGAATCGTACAACGATCCATCATCCAGCGTGATCACTGACTTGCCAACTGTATAAGGTCCACCAACGTTCTTCAGCAAACCCAGCTTCTGTACACAGCCACCTGTGCTGTGCCCAGTGTCATTTGTTGAACCCAGGTCACAGCACATTTCTTCTTCCTGAGTTTATGTGCCTTGTTCCTGATCTGTCTGATCAGTTTAATAAACCTTTACTATCACGTCATCCCATCCCCTTACAAGTCTGAACTTATGAATAAAATAAGGCGTTAGACCAAATGTTAAACCACTGGAAGTTTGCCACTCAGCCCATGGAGTCTGCCCCACTATTCAACGAACTCATGGTTAATATGATAATCTTTAACTCCTTTCTGCTCAGTTACCTCGACAGATTTTCATCATCTTTCTGGCTAACTATCTGGCACAGTTTGAAAATTGTGATTTCCTGAAGAAGGGCTTATGCCACAAACGTCGATTCTCCTGCTCCTTGGATCCTGCCTGACCTGCTGCGCTTTTCCAGTTGAAAAATGCCACAGATGTTTTGGTCCCTGAGCAAGAAATTACTCCTCATTTCTGAATTAAATGGAAAATACCTAATTCTGAGATTATGTCCTCTGGTGCTCTCCTCACAGCACAAGGGCAAACCATTGGCCCGTATCTACCCTGTCAAGACCCCACGAATATTGAACGTTTATAATTCTCCCCTCCACCTCCTTTGTTTCGAGGAGAATAATCCCAGCCTAACCAATCATTCCAGTAAGCTCCATTTTATACAGAGTTGGCAACATCCTCGTAAGTCTCTGTTGTCCCCTCCAGCATCCTTACATGCTATTAAGACAGCTGGAGAAATTTCGGCGAGGAAACGGGTTGAAATTTCAGGCGCAGACGGGAATTGGAACTTGAAATCAGAAAGCGAATAGAATCGGATTGATCCACAGAAGGACCAAATACAGCATCGATTACTCTGACAAATGAGAATCTAATCTTTGTCAGAGAAATGGAACCTGACCGCCCATATAAAGAAGTTGACGACAAAAACATGTCCGCCGGTGGACTTTGTTTGATTATTAACTCAACTCTTGTCTCCGTGAAGCCGACATCGCCCGCAACGCACAAATTAGAGGTTTAACTGAACTCTCTCCATTTGCCTAGGTGGGTGCAGCTTCAATACCACTGAGGGAACTGGACACCCTCCACGACAATGCATCACTTAACTGTACATTGTTCAACACCTAAATATTTATTTCCTCAACCGCTGAGGCACAATTGCAGCAGAGTACACCACCTAGAAGATTCACTAAAGTAAGTCATCCAGGCTTTGTTGACAGAACCTTCTAAGCTCAAAAACTGTACCGACTATAACGATAAGGTTGAAGATGCACTGAAACGTCACCATTTACAAATTATCCTCCAAGGCACATACCAGCATGACTTGGAGAGGAACCAGTGGTAAATTCATTGAGTGGTGAAGCGGTCTTGATGGGCAAAGAGTTATACTTCAGCCCTCCACCTTTTATTTTACAATATTTTAAAATGTTGATTATTGCATTGACCAGATTTGTGCTCATTCCTTTAGTTGTTTCCTAAACTGGCGGTTGCTAAAGATCAAATATCATCCTGAATCTGTGGTCAACAATAGAAAATATATAAAAAACCTCTCAAACAGCTGATCTCCCTGTCCAACAATCTTCAAAGATCTATGAATAACTACTCCAAGATCTCTTTGTTACTGTACACCAATCAGAATCCTCACTGTTATTGTTTCAACTCCGCAGTTTCGTTACCACTTATTGTTTGGATTGAATTCCATTCGCCGTTTGTTCTCCCTTCCACCTGATTGATACATCCCTGCGGTCCCTGATATTGTTCATCACAGTCAACTACACGACCAATTGTTGCATCGTCTGAAAACTTCTAAACATGACTACTACAACTAAGTTTGAATTATTGATTTACATCAGGAAACAGTGGTACTCCACTGTAAAAAGGCATCCAAGCATGGTTCATTTATGGATGGGATGAACACCTGCAATAACAGCAGAATCGGACCCTTGCTATTATTTTTAAAGCTAATGGCAACTCTGCAGGTTGGTCTCCTGACTGATTCCATCTCAAATATGCGAGTGGTGAATGACCTGTCCACATTGTGACTGAGCAAGTGAGTTTACATTTCAGCGGGTATTTTAATCCCTTCCTACAGACCCCGCCCCCATGGACCTGACTATTGCGGCGTGGGTATCCTTCTGTCTATTTAGTTTGGATAATCAGTTGAATTTGAGACCACGCTGAGACGACTCCCGATGTTCCACATTACCATGTATCTTTTTTATTCTTCCTTATTCTCCCACAGAGTGTGGCTATGATAGTCTGAACAGCATTTGTTGTTCATCCTTAACTCTCCTTGAACTGAGTCAGAGGGGATTTAGGGGTGAACCGTACTATTGTGGATCTGGAGTTATATGTTGCCAGGTCTCGTTAAGGACTGCCGATTTCCCTTTTGAAGGGACATGAATGAATGGGTTTCGAGCAAATTAAAACTTTTTGTCACTCTTCCTCTGAGCAGGTTTATATTCCAGATTTTATTCATCAAATCTAATTACCAGCAGCTGCCATGCTCCATTCTCCAAGGGTTGCTAGCCCAAATATCGCCATTACATTTGCAGATGACACGAAGATTGGTGGAGTAGCAGAAAGCATCGGGGACTGTCAATGAATGAAGGGGAATGTAGATAGACAGGAGAGTTGAGCGGAGAAGTGGCAGGTGGAGTTGGATCCAGGTAAATATGAGGTGATGCATTTTGGGAAGTCTAATTCGAGAGCCAAGTAAACGGAAGAGCCTTAGGTAAAGTTGATGAGCAGAGCGATCTGGGAATTCAGGTCCTTTGCACCCTGAAGGTGCTGCACAGGTGGATCGAGTTGACAAGAAGGCATATGGCAAGCTTGCCTTCACCGGACGGGGCATTGAGTATAAGAGCTGGCAGGTCATGCTAAAAGTGTACAAGATTTTGATTCAAACTCATATAGAATGCTGTGTACAGTTCTGGCTGCTAAATTACCAATACGATGTGGACGTTTAGGTGAGTATGCAGGGAAGATTTATGAGGATGTTGCCTGTTCTGGAAGATGCTTGCTCTGAGGAGAGATTGACGGGGGCCTGATTGACATCTATAAAATCTTGAATCATCAGGGTGGATAGAGATACGGTTTTTTCCCAAGGTGAGGGTTTAAATAATGAGAGGTCACGCGTTCAAGGTGAGAGGTGAAAAGTTTAAGAGAGATAGACGTTGGATGTATTTTTCACAGAGGGTGGTAGGTGCCTGGAACGTGTTGCCAGCAGAGGTAGTCGAGGTAAGCAGGGTCGATTCATTTCAGGTGCGCCTGCACAGATGCATGAGTAGGTGGGGTGCAGAGGAATACAGATGCTTAGGAATTGAATGATAGGCTTAGAAAGTGGATTTGGATCAGTTCAAGCTTCCACTTTCAAAGGACCTGTTCCTGGGCTGTAAAATTTCTGTGTTCTTTGCTCTTCTTTGTTCACTAAACTACAAACTTCATGCTATATTGCTGCATTTCAGAGAATGACATTGTCAATTCCAATTATCACAGAGGGAATGAGAATATGACATGTGGCTGTGTCGGAATGAATGTGATGTACGCTGGATTGGAGTGTTTACTGGGAGCAAGAGGCTGATGTGGAGACGATGTGATCAAAAACAGCGCTTACTGTCAAAGTAACAAAACAGCGCATTTATAAGGAAAATTTCAGAGATTGGTTTCAATTAGTCGACCTCCTGCTTAAGGCTCTAGCACGCTTCCGCTGAGCAAATCTGCAGTGCGGGTTAATGCTGCTGTTGTTTCTTAATCGTCTAATAAACGGCGACAAATAAGCTCATCCTCCCCACCTTTGACCAGGAACGCTCCCAGCTTTGACATTTCATACGCCTCTGTGACGTCATAGAAGAACCACGTGCTCACCTTCAAACCAGTCATTCCATTTCGATACCGTGGTTGTGAGATCAATTCTCCTGTAGCAGCTTTCACATCATGGACCAGAGATTATTGGGTTATCAGGCTCAGGAAAAGGACACAGGG
>NC_057717.1:37369374-37372418 GCF_004010195.1 Chiloscyllium plagiosum
GGGAGGGGTAGGGTGGCATAGATTTAAGAATAGAAGAGGAAAGATTTGAGTGAATGTGCAGACAAATGTTTTGAAACAGCGGTTGTTTCAATTTGGAATAAATGCTTGCAAAGGTTGGAGAGTCAGAAATCCTCATAACTTTCAGAGGCATTCAGATGTGAATTTGTGATGCCAAGACATGCAAGGCTATAGGCCAAGTAATTTAAAAAAGAGGTTGGGTAGTTAAGCGAATGTTAATTTCCAGTATTAACAAATAGGCTTCTTTTTGCATACAGTTCTTGAGTAGTGCCACCGCCTGTCACTGCGTGAGATCTGGTTCAATTTACTTACATGGTGGGCGCTTGCATATTGGGAGGGCTGAGTGGATAGAACTGCGCCTTTCAGCGCCAGAAACCCGCCTTCGATACCAGACTTGTGTGACTGACTGTGGAATTTGCACACTCCTGTTCTCTCTCTCCCGTGTGAGTTTCCTCTGGATTCTCCGATTCCTTCCCACAATGCAAAGGTGTGCAATTCAGGTACATGGCAAACAAAATCTGAATGGAATGTAAGTGCTGTAAATTAGAGACAAAAGTCAGAATTGCAGCTCAGGGAAAACTGAATGACCATTTCGGGTCAACAGACCCTTCCTCGGAACTGTTTTTAATTTGCAATGTTAACTCTGATTTCTCTCCACTGATGCTGCCTGACTCGCTTAGCTTTTGGAGTAATTTCTATTTTTGTAGGTGGATCATAGATGCGGGTTTAGAAAGATAGAGTGGGTGTGTGTGTGAATCTCTTCCACGGCACAGTACATACTCATTTGGCCAAATGGTTTCTGTCTGCACTATATCTAATTCCATTAACTCTAAATCTATACGTTTTGTCCTTTTTTTAAGTCTTTGGTTTTCACATCTCTCCTGTCATGTGAATTGCAGAGCAGGACAATCGACGTTTCAGGCATAAGCCACCACCAAACCGTTACCACCTGACGCCTGGAAGATGAACGCCTCATATTTTGCCTTGGGACCCTGCAACCACACGGGAAAAATGTGGATTTCAACGGTTTTCTCATTTCCCCTCCCCCAACATTATCACAGTCTGAAGCATCCAACTCAGCACCACCCTCCGGACCCATTCCTCTCTCTCTCTCTGACTTATCACCTTCTCTCCGCCTCCATCCACCATTCGCTTTCCCAGCTACCTTGCACCCAACCCCAACCCCCTCCCATTTATCTCTCAGTCCCTACCCATAAGACTCATTCCTTGTGAAAGACTTGTCAGAAACATCGATTCTCCCGCTCCTCGGATGCTGCCTAACCTGCTGTACCTTTCCAGCACGACAGTATCGCCATGGCGAAGATAGACGAGCTCAGCTCACGTTCTTTATCCTAGAGCGGAGAAGGCAGAGTGAGGAAGTGATTAAGGCGCACATTAAGGGGATAGATATGTGTGATAGGAATAAACTTGTTATGGGAAGAGTTAACAACCAGGGATCTCCGTTAAACATAAGGGAGAGGAGGTTCAGACGAGATATCGGAAGAACATTTTCACTCTGAGAGTGTTGTTTGTTTGGAATTCACGTTTTGAACGTGTGGTAAACCTATGAGTCATCAAAATATTTCAGGAGTATTTAGCCGAAATCTTGAGAAGCTAGAGCACACATGAATAAAGACCAGGTATTGGAAAGTGGTGTGAAGATAAACAGATGACTGATGAGAGATCCAAACACTGTACAGAAAATACAGAGCATGATAGCATGTGAATGCTCAAGGCATGAAAACTACTGGCGATCTGTTACAAAGGGTCTGTGGAATGCTACACTTGTCGAGAGGTTCCTGGGCAGGATGGGGACAGCGTGACAGGTTGGGATAAGAATAGTGGAATGGTCCGACACAAGTTAGCAGTCAGACTGGGCTGAAAGGTTACTATGGCAGGCGGAGATAATAACAATTAGAAAAGTCAGACTCGTCTACAAAATATCATCATGGCAGATTGGGACAAGCCGTGGCAATAAGTACTTAGGACATGACTTTAAATAATAAATTGATAGTCGTGTCAGCCTGCTTGAGACGCTTGTAGCAAGATACGACATTAAATATCTAATCAGTGGTTAGTAGAGTCAGCTTGGGACAGGAAACATTGTGATAAATGGGGTAGCTAAATATCTAATCATGACAGGTTAGTCTGGTATGGAGGTTCATTGTAGCACAGGTGGCAGTAGAATACCAAATACTGACAGTAGAATTATATTAAATAGAATTAGGAAAAAAAATAGTGACAGAAGTAGAATGACAATGGGGACTAGAGTGAGGCAATTCTGACTTACACAGTTGGGCATTCTGATAAGCTAACAAAAATGACTAAAGAAAAGGATGAAGTGATGGAGTTTAATTCAGATCAATGCCAGGTGCTGCATTTTGAGAAAGCATATCTTAGCAGGACCTTTACAATTAATGGTAACGTCCTGGGGAGTGTTGCTGAACAAAGAGACCTTCGAGTGCAGGTTCATAGCTCCTTGAAAGTGGAGTCACAGGTAGATAGGAGAGTGAAGAAGGCGTTTGGTATGCTTTCCTTTATTGGTTAGAGTATTGAGTACAGGAGTTGGGAGGTCATATTGTGGGTGTACAGGACATTGGTTCGGCCACTGTTGGATACTGCGTGTAATTCTGGTCTCCTTCCTATCGGAAAGGTGTTGTGAAACTTGAAAGGGTTCAGAAAAGATTTACAGGGATGTTGCCAGGGTTGGAGGATTTGAGCTATAGGGAGAGACTGAACAGGCTTGGCTGTTTTCCCTGGAGCGTCGAAGGCTGAGGGATGACATTATAGAGGTTTACAAGATTATGCGGAGCATGGTGATGATAAATAGACAAAGTTTTTTCCATGGGGTCGGGGAGTCCAGAACTAGAAGGCGTAGGTTTAGGGTGAGAGGGGATAGATGTAAAAGAAACCTGAGGGACAACCTCTTCACGCAGAGGATGGTACGTGTATGGAATGAGCTGCCAGACCATGTGGTGGAGGCTGTTACAATTGCATCATTTAAGAGGCATTTGGATGGGTATATG
>NC_057717.1:37374389-37378698 GCF_004010195.1 Chiloscyllium plagiosum
GAATCTAATCATCACGGCAAAAGTAGAATAGTTGAGTTAAAGTTCCCAAGGTAAGCGTAAGTCATGTGACCGGTTCACTGTCAGCTTCTCCAGTCGCGCAATTGTTCAGCGCCTAGCACTTAAAGGTGCATAAAAGGTTGTAAGTTCAATGCACATGTAAAGATGATGCTACTGACATTGACCAGGAATTATTGAAGCATCAGACTGAAACGCAATTGAAAACAATGTTGAATAAAGTAGCATTTATTTGAAAACTCCAGTTTCTGACGTGGAGAAATGTTTGTCTTCAGGAAACACGCCAAATATTAACCAAAAGTCTGCAAATATTCCCCAGGTGAATAACTGTTTGTGGACAGAGAAACAGAGGTGAAGTTTGAGCTTGATGACATTCCTCAAATCATTGACCTATCGCTGGATTACATCCTGGGAAAGTCTGTTTAACTCGTTTCATATCCTTCCATTTCCTGCAAGCTGCCCAGCTCATTAAACCAATCGAAGGTATTCGATTTAATTCTTTGTGGAGTTTGAATGTTGTCAGTAAACCTGGTAAGAGATATGGACAAGTAGTTTTGCGGTTGGGAGGAACAGAGTGTCAAACTGGAATAAGTTTGTGTCTTGTCGCAGGATTTTCCAAACTGAGATCAAAAGTATTAAATGGACTCACTCCCCTTTCGGGTGATTGCCGCCAGACTTTCAAGGCAACCGACGGTAATGATAATGATGCTTTACATCGACATGCCAAATCTTGCTCACTAGAGGCACCACAGTATTACAGATCAGGTGATCGGGGGAGATCATGATCGCTGTGGAAGCCTGAGAGACAGTGAGAGAATTAATCCAACCCTGTTGTTCTCACTTTTCTCATAAGCCATTTAGTCAGTGGACTGAGCTAACCGACTTCAATTTAATGCAGAGCTAAACCAAACAGATCAGTGCAAATACATTATATAATATTTCATGTAGAATGAAATGTAGAGTGTTTCCCTTTTGCACCCCCATCCAGGCAGCCCAAAATCCCTGTCGCTGTTAAATTCACTTCTGGTGTGCCTGCACGCGCTTTTCAAATATTCTGAAATCAGCTCCGAAAATGTTTTATTTCTGAAAATGCATCTCCGAATTCAATAGCTCTCAGAATAAAAAATGCCTACTCCAAACTTTTTTATCGTGCCCCACTGGGTTTGAAGTTCGAACATCTAGTTTCCACTCACTTAAACGAGGGAATTTCCCTCGTGTTTACTCTTAACTACTTCACATCAGCTGGATAACATCTCTTCGGACACAACAAAGTCTTTCCTGATTTCTCCCGCCTTATTCATTATCTCTCCCACCATTCCATTATACCCCCTCTTTTCTTTGCGAATGGCTTTATCTCCCAGTAAACCTCATTTCCATCGTTTCTATCGACATGGTATCAAGTGAACTCTGGCCGTGTCATTCCGAATGTCCAGTAAATTTCAACCTGAGAAACGATGCTGGGTCCAATTCTGGCTGTTGTTATTATAGTTATTTCTTCTCAACGTGTGCAGAAGTAACACATTGAGGGATCAATTGCTATTGCCAGTCATACATAAGGGGGTGGGTATGAAATGCTGAAGTTGTGAGATTAGAGCAGTTTTTATTGACATACACTGTTCGAATCTCAGACTCAGGAATTAGATAGAGAGCGATTTGAGCGAAATCTGGGCAGGAAAGCTTACCCCATGACGTAACCCCAGTTTGTGTGGTTACTCTGTTGTTTACCTCATTTGTGTGTTTTGCCTCATCATGGATTTTGAAGTTGACCCCTCTGTACAAAGGTTTCGAACTTTTGCACGATTATACAAAAGATGCAGCACATTCACACCCGACGCTGATTCAGTCTACTTGTACAGCTACTGACACCTGGGAACAGCACTATGCACTCTCCTCGAGTTTGCAAATGATTTGCGACATTCCCATTCTTATGGATCTTTTCATTCCATCGGCTTCTCTTCTTCACGGAATCCAATTCAGCAGATCTTGTCACTGAGTAATTTCTTTGTATGTGTTCAGATGATGTGAGCAGAATATCACAGTCCATAACCTAGAAGTCAAACCATACTCAGTGAACTGTACTCTGCTCTTGATCATTTCATGAACACCAGGTAGAAATATCTATGCTCTTCAAAATTTACTCACCTGTTTTTCAGAAGCAAGACAAACAGTTCCAGGTTTCTGCTTTTGTTGTCACACTGACCAAGATTGTAAATGCTAGAACCAGTTGAGACTGTCCGCTCACCCACTCATTTTCAACCCAGGAGGTCATAGTCATAGAGTCATAGACATGTACAGCATGGAAACAGACACTTCGGTCCAACCCGTCCATGCCGACCAGGTATCCCAACCTAATCTAGTACCACCTGCCAGCACCCGGCCCATATCCCTCCAAACACTTGTGTTGCAATTGTACCAGCCTGCACCACATCCTCTAGCAGCTTATTCCATGCACGTACCACCCTCTGCGTGTAAACGTTGCCCCTTAAGTCTCTTTTATATCTTTCCCCTCTCAGCCTAAACCTATGCCCTCTAATTCAGGACTCCCCAACCCCAGGGAAAAGACATTGCCTATTTATCCTAACCATGCCCCTCATAATTTGTAAACCTCTATAAGGTCACCCCTCAGCCTCTGACGCTCCAGGGAAAACAGCCCTCAGCCTGTCCCTGTAGCTCAGATCCTCCAACCCTGGCAACATCCTTGTAAATCTTTTCTGAACCCTTTCAAGTTTCACAACATCTTTCCGATAGGAAGGAGACCAGAATTGCACGCAATATTCCAACAGTGGCCTAACCAATCTCCCGTACAGCCACAACATGACCTCCTAACTGCTGTACTGAATACTCTGACCAATAAAGGAAAGCATACCAAACGCCTTCTTCACTATCCTATCTCCCAGCGACTCCACTTACAAGGAGCTATGAACCTGCACTCGAAGGTCTCTTTGTTCAGTAACACTCCCTAGGACCTTACCATTAAGCGCATAAGTCCTGCTAAGATTTGCTTTCTCAAAATGCAGCACCTCGCATTTGTCTGAACTAAATTCCATCTGCCACTTCTCAGCCCATTGGCCCATCTGGTCAAGATCGTGTTGTAAACTGAGGTAACCCTCTTCGCTTTCCACTACACCTCCAATTTTGGTGTCATCTGCAAACTTACTAACTGTACCTCTTATGCTCTCATCCAAACCATTTATGTAAATGACAAAAAGTAGAGGGCCCAGCACAGATCCTTGTGGCACTCCAATGGTCACAGGCCTCCAGTCTGAAAAACAACCCTCCACCACCACCGTCTGTCTTCTACCTTTGAGCCAGTTCTGTATCCAAATGGCTACTTCTCTCTGTATTCCATGAGATCTCACCTTGCTTATCAGTCTCCCATGGGGAACCTTGTCGAACGCCTTACTGAAGTCCATATGGATCAATCGGTGTTAAGATGATGGTCTGAATCGGGATCTTCTAAAAAGAATAATCTTTTTATCCATTAATTTCTGGTTTATGTGCCCACCTGTCTCCCGCTGGGCATCTGTGTTAGCGCTGACTACAGCAGTTTCCCGCAGTCTTCAGCTTTTTGTAGCATGCACCTTCGAGTATGACATCAAAAGATGTTCACAGTTACTGTGTGATACTCTCCCAATGGAGGCAGCTCTAGTAGATGAAACTTGAGGGAAGGGAAATGAGGAAACTGTTCAAATCCACACTAATCCTGCGAAGTGACAGAGTTCCAACACTGAATATATAGCCTTGGGTGGTTATGGTTTGTCAGTAAAGGAGGCTCAGGACCTGTACGTCTTTGACGGAGTGGGAGGGCAAGTTGAATTGTTCAGTCACGGGTTGGTAAAGTTGGTTGGTGCGGGTGTCCTAGAGATATTCTCTGAAATGATGTGCAAGAAGGCGCCCTGTCTCTCTGATGTAGGGGAGACCCCACTGGGTGCAACGGATGCCGTAGATGACATTTGAAGCAGGAGAGGTGAATTTCTAACGGATGTGGAACGATCCCTACGGGCCTTAGATGGAGATAAGTTTGGTGGTGCGGGCGCTGGCTTTCGCCTTCCTGCGATGGCAGGGAAAGATGCCAGTAGTGGGGTGTGGGCTTATTGCGATTATAGACCTGACGAGGAGGGAATGGTCTTTTTCGGAATGCTGATCGGAATGGGACGGCAAATATATATCTGATGGTAGGGTCTGTTTGGAGATGGCAGAAGTGGTGGAGTATGATGCGCTTTATGCGGAGGTTGGTGGGGTGAAATTTGAGGATCATGCCGTTCAAGGCCGGTGGTGCATGAAGTGGAGGAGA
>NC_057717.1:37379198-37381668 GCF_004010195.1 Chiloscyllium plagiosum
TGTGTCCACACATATACAAATCCTGTTTTCCCTTTGTTAATATGTTCTCATTCTTTCTCATTCACCCACAGTGTTTGAGTATCACTGGACAGGACAACATTTATTCTTCGCCCCTTGTTCGTTGCTGCCTGGCTACGCCACACACCCGGGTGCGATCCCAGCCTCGGGTCTTTGTCTACACAGAATGGGCAGTCTGCACATTCTCTGTGTGTTTGCGTTTTTATTTCTCCCTCTGACCAAAGATGTCAGAGTTCTAGGGATCAACAATGGGACATGCAGGTTTATGGGATAGGGAATGCCGTGGGGTCTGGTGGGATGCGCTTCGGATGGACCATCTGGACTGGAAGGGCCGACTACCCTGCTCACGTTTTTCTGGCCCTGGAGTCTCTCGTAGGCAGGACTGGGGAAGGTTCTGCATAAGGGACATGAATGAATGGGATTGTAGGAAATTAAAGTTATTATCTCTGTTTCTGAGATCAGGCTTGCATTCCAGGTTTTATTCGTCGAACTTAAATATCACCGTTTCCGTGTCCCAGCCTCCAAAGGCAACCAGTTCAAAATATCACCGCCAACACCACCTTCTCCAGGTTGAAGTCTTGACTGTGTGGAAGAAACTAATTCTGAGCTGGTGCATGCAAAAGCAGCTTCCACCACCAGTGCCGGAAACATAGATCCAAATGGCAAAATCATCTGTTAAACCCACCACTGCAAAGTGAACGGCTCAACACGCTCCAATTGTGCCACTCAGCTGTCTTAGCAAGATGCACTGTAAATCGCTCTGATAGTATAAACGGGGACAACTATTTCCTTGATCAGGAGCATACTCAACCTAGGAATTTCTTGCGCCTCTATACCATCCATAGAAGAACCGCACTGTCACCTCTTGCATCACTGGAACCAGAGAGTAACATCGCGCACTCACCCCATCCCCATTTCCGGTTGGATCTCGGAGACTGTGCCGCAGTTTATCTGAATCCGAGGCTGTGAACTGAGATTATGTGTGATTATCTGCAGCACTGGTTATTGAGGAAGCTGGTGAAGTCGCCGATGTTAAGCTAAAATGCTGCTGAAGCATATATTTCAACAATATCCTGTACTGTCCCCCGAGTCTTTGATATTTTGGCGAAATCTATCAATCTCAGTTTTATTGTTTTACCTTCAAATTCCGCTCTCTCACATCTCTGCGTTTCATATATCAGGATTCAAACACACCCGTTGTTGGAGATTCCTCTTCTTCCCACGATCATTAAACCTCCTTTCCGTCCCTCCTCCTATTTCTCTGTGGCAATGCACAATCTATCACTCTCTTTCACATTCATATGGTTCTGTCTGTGCTGCGGTCACTTTTGCTGGGTAAACGTGCCCCAATCCCACTTTCGGGACCTCCAAACAGGTCGATCCATTTGAATACCGCGGTTGTGAAATCAATCCCCATGTAGCTGCTTTTACTGACATAGGACAGAAACAATTGGAGCGTCAGGCTCATGGAAAAGACCCAGGCCAGTTTTGGGGAAAAGAGATTTTACTGGAAATGATCAGCTTTTGTGGCTTTCTCTGTTGCTCTTGTGGTAATTTCATAGGACTGATAATCCAGAGACCGAGATAATAATCTGGGTACTCGGGCTTGAGCCCCACCATACTATATTGTAAAATTTGGATTCAGCAAATATCTGCAATGAAGAATCTAATGATGACTGTGTATCCATTGACAATTGTTGAACAAAAAACATCTCGTTCACTGATGTCATTTCAGGAAGGAATCTGCTGTCCTTACTTGGTCTGGCCTCCATGTGACTTCAGACTCATAACAATATTGTTGAGTCTCAATTGACCTCTGGGCAATTCAGAATGTGAAATAAATTCTGCTTAGCCAGAATCGCCCTCATACTAATATAGAAATTTTAAACAAATGTTCATCAGGCTCAAGCAAGAGTGTTGTGTGCAGTTTTGCAAGTCACATTATCGCAGGGATTTGATCACACTGAGGAAATTGCAGGAGATATTTACCGAGATATTGTGTGGGATGAAGAGTTTCAGTTGTGAAGAAAGACAAGACAGAGTGTAGTGTTTGTCCAAGTGTAAAGGAGATGTAAAGGAGACATGATTGAGATAGGTATGGACAGAGTTGACTGAACGAGTTACCCATTGATGGAGGGATCGATTAGCAGGGGCCAGAGATTTAACGAGAAAGGCAGAATGGTTTCAGAAGATGTGCGAAATTGCTTTATCAGCCAGTAGGTGGTTGCAATTTGGAATACACTGTCTTCATTGTTCAGAGTGGCAGAAACACTAAGAACCTGAACAAACATTCAGATTTGAACTTGTGATGCCAATACATATAAGGCTGTGGGATAAACATTGTGAAATGGGATTCAGTTCATTAGGCAGTTGTTTTTGACAAGTGGCGCCACAATTAGTTGAAGGGCCTCCTTTGACACTCTTGTTCTGGGAAGTATAGTGGTCAGTGTCC
>NC_057717.1:37385538-37395153 GCF_004010195.1 Chiloscyllium plagiosum
ATTTCCTTCTTTTCTGTCCTGGAGACGGCGGAAGGGAAAGCTAATCTAATCGAGATTAGCTTCTTTCTTTCTCTCTTTTCAGCACTTTCTTGGAAGTGATGGTGCACTAAGGCTCCAGTATGCTTGAAAGAATAATTTGGAATTGCCCTGCTGTTAGTTGTGAGATTAGTTTATGGCTCATGCCCACGGACTGTCTCAAATTCTGCATTCATGCTTCGCTGTGTCTGAAAATGCATTTGGTTTGCCAGTTTTGTTTGTGTTCCGTGTTAAATCGTGACTGTTTTGCGATTCGCTCAATACATTTCGAGATAACACAATTTGTGAGATAATTTCCTGCAGCAAAAATCCTCAGTTGAGGATCCGGGAATATTTCACGAAGTATGGTCAGTCGGGACAAAAGTAAGAAAGTCTTCCAATTCTGCAGTTTTTCACAATGCTACCGTTCCGTTGGACAGTCGAATAGACTAAACTATTGCGCCACAGCGAGCGATGGCTATCCCCGCTAATAGTAATCCTTTAAAGGGGGTGTAAGCAACACAATGTTATTGATGTGCACAGCATGGGAACAGAGACTTCGGTGCGTCTCGTCCATGCTGACCACATCGCCAAAATTCAACAAGTGCCATTTCCCAGCATTTTGCTTCCAGTGCAGCTTGTTTCTATAGTGTAGTGGTTGTCCCATGCGCCTCACTCACGAAAAGGTCACCAGTTTGAAACTGGGCAGAAACAGGCCTGGCGAAACGTTGTTAAGTGTTTCTCCAACCTGCTTCTGAACAGACACCATTCCGTTTAAGAGTGTAGTTCCCGCGTTCTAATCCTTCCACAAAAAAAACAGTAACACATTTGCATTCCTTGCGCAGATGGCCCATTTCAAAGCCAAGGAGAAAGCTGATGTGCTGGTGTCACGGTGCACCATCGATTCCTAATGTAGCTCCTCCGTCAAATGTACCCCCAAGTACTCTCTGAAAGGCCTCATTTGGAAGCTGTCTGCCGTTATTCAACGTGCGAGAATTAGCACCAGAAATCCTGAATCATATTTTTGCCCGTTAGCAGCTCATTCCATCAGCAACAGCAATGAATGAATTTACACTCTCAGAGTAACCTCTGGATTTGTGCTTTCATCGCGTCGCTAGTATTAAGGTGCGCCCCGAGATCTAAGCCATGTTGGAAGTGGGAATTCGGAAATAACAGCCATGCTACCGAATGCCATTGCATCCATTTGGTTTTCTTTAAATCATAGATGAGCAGGAAAATGTAAACGGGGAGGGGGAGGGGAGGGGGAAGCGGGATAACAAAGTGAGGCAGTTGCAGCTCTGGTGAAACTCCTTATTTATGATTCACTTGTAGGCTCAAGCATCTCTACTGCTGCTGTTTTGTTCCAGACAAGTTGAGTTTTCACTGGAACCGAAGAGAGACTGTTATTTCATCGCTCTAGTGAAACAAAGTTCTACGGTGACTCGACTCACCATTATTTTCTGTTTTGGCGAATGAGAAAATAATTCCAATGAATTTCGATGTCATATGTTCTTAAATTTCTCCCATTTCGTTCATTTCTGTCCTGGAGGCGGCGGAAGGGAAAGCTAATCGAATCGAGAATGTGATTGGTGAAGTTCACTTTTTATGGCCCATTCTTTTTGTGTTCTTTCTTTCTCTCTTTTCAGCACTTTCTGGGAAGTGGCGGTGCACTAAGGCTCCAGGATGTTTGCAAGAGCAGACTGGAATTCCCCTGCTTTTAGTTGTGAGATTAGTACATGGCTCACGCGCGTGGTTGTGCCAGTCAGAACCTACCCTCGCCTTTCTTGACCCTCGCTCCTTGATAGCAACTACCCCTTCATCCTCCACCCATTCTCTGGTGGGTGCTGTTGCCAGGCCGTTTTGTCTGTCAATTTCACTGTCCATCTTCCACCCCTCGGAACCAGCATCAACATTTCCTCCACTCATGGACTCACATCTAGAGCTCAATTCCCCACTAACCATGACTGGCAGATACGTAGTTAGACCACAGGGTGTTGCAACAGACGTGCAACTCAGCGCAGAGGAGGCCGCACTGGCCTGCAAAGACCCTTTATAATTAAGAATACGTGGCACCTCAAAGATCTCACAACCATGATAGGGCGTGTCGCATGTCGCACAACCAACAATACATTTCACACACTTTGGGCAAGACACAAACCCCTTAGTAGAGCTTACACTAATTGGACAAGGCGAGTTTTGTGTGCGCTGTTCCCCCGCATTACTACAAGCTACTTTTACAAAACAAGGCACAGACGCTGCCTCTCCTCCGAGAGCCAACTGTTATTAGCTGATCTCCCATAATCACTGTGGGCACAGCAATAGAACCACACAGGCCAGCTATTGTCCTCCCAAACACTTTCAGTTACTCTCAGACAGGGAGAAATCCTGCCATCAACACAACACCCGTATCACCCGCAGCAGTATTGGGAATCAAACCAGTTATTGAATCACCTTTTCAGCAAAGAATCCTCGTGCACACAACCAGCCCATGTAACACTTCCTTCTTACCTATCCCGAAGCTTGGAAAACCACAAAAATGGTGTTTTGTGCAAGATCTTAGGGCTGTCAATGCCATTGTTGTTCCCAGTAGTCCCGGACACAAATGCTATCCTGACCAGTATCCCCGCCTCCTCCAGTTGATATTCTTGTAATCGACCTTTGCTCAGCCTCATTCTCCATTAAGTTGGCCCCTGAAACTTTATGTTTTTACAGATCGCGGCTGCCAAAATACATAGACCGGTTTTCCCTAAGGGTATTCGGAGACCGCCACAGCTTATGCTGCTGCAGTATTCCTCACCCTGCCCACCCTTCACCTACCAGGCCACAGCACCTTCCTCCAATTTGCGAATGGCCTGCTATTGGCTTCCACCTCCGCTACTGCATGCAAGCAGTTTCCGGTGGCCTTGCTCTGCAGTCTGGCACATGATGGGCATAGGGTGTCTATCAAGAAAATGTAGTTGTGTCAGCAAAATGTCTAATATCTGGGGTGCAATCTTTCCTATGGCCTTAGAGCACTGTCCACGGAACAACTGACTGTCATTGCCCAGATTCCCCTACCTGCCACAAACAGGCAGCTGCAAGTGTTTCTGGGGCTAGACACTACTGCAGGCCCTGGAATCCTGTCCATTTTGCTATTGATGGACCTCTGTGGGAGGCAGTTTCCCCTAAACAGCCAGTCAAAGTGAAGTGGACAACTGAAATGCAACGGGCATACATTGACCTGAAGCAACAACTAATCTTCACTCCTGCTCTGGGAGCCCCAGATTACTCACAGGCCTTCTATCTTTTTGTAATCAAGTCAGAAGGGTTCGCGTGTGGCATTTTAACACAGCTTTATGGGGATCTCCGTCGCCCTGTTGCGTTTTATAATGCTTAGTTACGAGAATGCTGCATGTCTGTGCGCGGTGGAAGCAGCCACAGTAACAGTGGATAAGGCCACCTCCATTGTGCTCGATCACCCGTGTCCTGTTTTGGTTTCACTGTCAATCTCCCTGCTGCTTAATTCAGCAGCAATCCAACTCAGAGAACTGGTCATGAGACCACTTTATGATCTCAGCATACCTTTCCCTACACCGCGCCCTAGCTTTGAACCCCGCCACACTAATTCCGCACACCTCACATGATTCTGCAGGCAATCACAACATCTTGGACCTGGTTTAGCATTCCTGCCAGAAATGTTGATTTTCCTGCTTCTCGGATGCTGTCTAACCTGCTATGTTTTTCCAGCACCACTCTCATCTTGACTCTAATCTCCAGCATCTGCAGTCCTCACTTTTGCCTGGTTTAGCAGGTGTCCTGACCGGCCTGAGAAAACCCTGACCAGATTCTTTTCACCAGTAGCTCTTCCTTCTGGCCATCAGACCAATACACATTGGAAGGACATGCCATCTGCGCCCCCTTCACCACTCTCCAATCAGCTGCATTACCAGATGGGGTGTCCACACAGGCGGCAGAGCTCTTTGCTCTCACCAGAGCCTGCCTCCTGGCACAGGGTAGCACAGCCAATATCTACACAGACTCCAGATGTGTCTTTGGAGTCGTTCAGGGCTTTGGCACAATATGGAAACAGAGGGTGTTCATCAGCTTAGCAGGGAGACCACTCCAACATGCTGCACTCATTGCCAACATCCAACAAGCAGTCCTGCTACCTGCCACTGTCGCAATTATAACATGTGACGCCAATAACTCTGCCACCGATCCCGTCACCCAAGCAAATGCATCAGCTGATGCAGCCACCCGGGAATCTGCGCTACCCCTGGCCACTTTTGCCCTGCAAGCCCCCAGGGTGGTGAAACTGCCAGAGTCCCCCGACTCTCTCGATGCAGTACCAACAGATCAGCAAGCCACCACCCCAGAAGAGAGGGCCGCATGGGCCCGCATTGGTGCCATACAATCACTGTTCTTACAGGTTCTTACCCACCCCTGCATCTTTTAACTGAAAGCCCACCTGCACTTACTGGCCCTGTTGGTACACGGAATCGGACACACAGGCAAGATGCTGCCAGCCATTCTTGGTATGCAGTGGGAGTCGCTCTGCTGTCACAGTGCCTCATCTGTCTACCGAAAAATGCAGGGAAGCCGATGGCCAAAGGTGACGACATGCCAGTTCCTGAGGGTCCATTCAACCACCTTCTAATTGACCTTGGCCTCATGCCTCAGAAGGAGGAATAAAAATTTGTCCTAGTTATTGTCGACATGTTTTCAAAATGGGTAGAGTCATTCCCCATCAAAAAGAAGACGCCAGAGCAGTGGTAAAGTGTATCCTGCAGGACGTTATTACATGAGTTTAATATCCCAGGGCACAAAGAAACATACGGGGGATGGTGCCCAATTCTCCGCGAAGCTCATTACTGCTGAGTGTGACACCCTTGGGATACCCTGGACATACCACATTCTGTACCCCCCCCCGCCCAAGTCATCAGGAATGGTGGACAGAATGAACAGCACCCTCAAAACCACCCCCCAAAATCACTCTGGACACAGGAGTGGTTTGGCCTGACGGCTGGCCACTGATGCTTCACACAGTAAGTGGACAGGGAAACCGAACGACGGAAATTACACAATTTGAAGTGCTAATGGAACGACCCATGCCCACAGCCATCGGACCCCCAAAACTAGCCAATGACACAGCGCTACTCTTAACACAGGAAACTCTCTTGGATTACGTTCAAGCCATTAGTAGAAGGATCACTGTAAACCAAGATTTGCTAAAAGCTGCGATGAACTTGAGTGCTACTTATCGTCCTGCTGGTGGAAACTGAATAAAGATTCGTGCACCTTGTGTCTTTCACTGTGTCTCAAACCTGCATACACACAACATGGGTGCTGAGGAAACAATAAGCACTACAGCTGTTAGATAATAGTGTGGGGGTACAAAAAAAAGCAAACAAAAATAAAGCTGTCATGTCCACACCACGGCACGAACCACTTCACCCCTTTAAACTGGGCATTATGTAATGAGACAGTCCCTGCCGAAAGATTCTTTCTCCCCAAGATAGAAAGGACCACTCTTGGTCTGTCTCACGATCACGACAGCTGTAACGCTCCAAGGGAGACCAGAATGTGACCCAGTGAAAGAGGGCTCCACCTCCACAGAAGGACAACCAAGCAGAACAGGATGCAGCTCCAGACACCACAGAGGGATCCAGCTGCTTGCTGCAATCATCGGGATCATCACTCTTGGTCTGACCTGCACACCACCACTGATCGGTAACAGGGCACACACAGGGCACTTAATCCACCGTGAGCCATGGGTGAGCATTTTCCTTGACATGACCCACATTTGTGCCCAAAGGAAAACCAGACCAGCTGTTGGGTCTGTGCCCGTATTCTTGAACATTCTCACGGGGGCATTCCCCACGGCGCAGTCCCTTTTAACATCGCAGGGATGGCAGAGTTGTGGCTGAAACTGGACATGTCCCAGGGGACACAACGCTCAGTCTGCTCACCTGACCGGCCATTCATGTGCCCTGCTGGAAATCCACAGGATACCACCTCGACAAATTCACAGGATGGTAACGCGCAGCCCAGAACCTCACACATGAACACCCAACCTTGACCATCACTGACACCACCGCACGGGTGTCATGCAGAGAAACCATGTGCCGAACGAGATGCCAGCCATCTGCATGGGTGGCTGGATGGAGCTGGTGCATTAACTCACTGCTCTTGAGCCCTGCAGCACTCTGGTCTGTAGCAGAGTGCAGCATCCTGGATTTACTTGGCCACAACATGTCTGCCCACACTTCAATTTTCAACAATATTTGGACAGAAACCCAAACCTAAGAACATACAATGGCACTTATTTTATCTGCTGCCACATGGCATACCCCAGCTGGCGTTGTCATGGGCTGGCACGTGGTATGTGGTACCACTCCATTACCACTCCAAGCCGTCTCCCTTCCAGAAGCTTATTCCCACAGAAAACGCACCCTCACTGCCCTAGACGAGATACCGCCCCCTCCCCCCAGGGTTTTTGTGTCCAATTATGAAACTCTGCGCCTCGACATAGAGGCACATCAGCTGGCCACCACGCCAGAGGAGATAACATGCCACGGCTGAAGTGCTTGCCCAGCTGAATGCAGAGGTTGTCGCCATTTGTACTGTCGCCCTACAAGACAGAATGGCCCTGGAATACTAGCTGGTCACAAAAGGGGCACTAGCGTCTTCATTGGCAAAGACTGCTGTGCCTACATCCCTGACCCCAGCGAAAATATAACGGACATGACACACCGCTTTCCACGGGCTGCTGCTGTCCCAAATGAACCAGAGTGCCACTGACACTTGTGGACCTGGGCAACCTCCTGGCTTGGCTCACGGGGCACTGAACTTCTGGAGGAACTGATATCCCGTATTGCGGTTGTGGGTACCATTACCCTGGTCATGGGCCTCCGTATGAGCTCCTGCCGGTTTTGTACAGCACTGTTATACCTGCCCTCCTCACAACCCAGCTTGTACAAATTCACTGGAGTGAGATCGCCTCCCCTGACAAAAATTACCCTCGGTCAGATTCAGACACTGACTACTACCTCTCTGACATCAAATCCCGACCACCTGATAGCCTCCCCGATCCGGGCTACTTTGCACTTTTTCAAAATGCTCTTAACAAAAGAAGGGCGAACTTTGGGAGAAAATCTGCTACACTGTCCACCCATAGCATAACCACATAAAAAACACAGAAGCATGTCGGCAAAACATAGAAATCATGCCTGCCAACACACATTGAACACACCAACAATGCCTCAGTCTTGACCAAAGAGGCGAATATAGAATCCAGACATTATAATCTACTCCCAGACCGGATAATACACTTCTCAAACAGTCTTCACAGTAAGCTCCTAGCCTCGATCATCACTTCAGTCCGAATACCCGAAGCGCAAGCTCGTTTCCCATATAAACTGATGGCACATAAACAAAGAGGCAGACTGAGAGACCCCGGAAGACTTTGCTCCCAGGAGGAACATAATGGATAGAACTGAAAACCAGGAAAACGAACATGTACACATACTCGTGCAGACAGGCAATACTCAAGAAGACATTCTCACCTATTCAAGCAGATGGCTGAAATATCCAATGTCAATTACAAATGAATTATTACTGCCAGACGTTTGTTTAAATTCCATTCAGTTTATTCTTGTTTTAATCGCTATACAATTTTCACCACTGTACTGTTACTGCTTTACAATTATCACCTTTGTGATGTACCCCTATGAAATCTGTCTGCACCCATTACTTATGGGAGAACATTCTGGCAATCTGTGCGGAGAATCAATTCTGTGTCAGCCTGGTCAATTTCTTTTCCACTTTGTCAATTTGCCAGCTTCGTATCTGGTCTCTGATCCATTGGAATGAATTTCTCTGACACCACGTGATCGTGAATGGCTTATGTATTTACCCTGTTATCAGTCTCCCGTGTGGAATGTCGCTGAAACCCATATACAGTACATTATTTTCACTCCCCTCATGAACAAATCTGATCACTTCCTCAAAACATTTAATCAGATCTGTTAGGCATCACCTCCTCGGACAAAACCATGCTGATTCCTTCATCAAACCTTGCCTGGACAAGTAGCAATTAATTCTCTCCTTCAGAGGTTTCTACAAAAGTTTCCCGACCACTCCTGTGAGACTCACTTGGCTGTGATTCCCTGCTTTGCTTCTATCAGTCTTGATAAAAAGTGGAACCCCATTAGTAGTCCCGCAGTCCTCGACGGAACTCCCCTTTGGCCAAAGAGGAATGTGAAACTTTGGTCCGAACCCCTTAAATTGCTCCTTTTTCTCACAGAGCAACGTGAGGTACAACTTCACTCTGAGCTGGGGATTTGTCCACGTTTAAGATTCTCAAAACCTCCAGTATTGTCTCAGTCCCTAGATGAAACTGATCAAGAACCTCTCAGTGTATCGTCCTGCATTCTATACAGATGTCTTCCCACAACAGGACTGTTCGCGAGCTGAATGTGTAAAGTGATTCATCCAGTTATCCTGTTTACAACTATACTCAACTGCACTGTCACACTGGAGGGAACACATGCACGTATTTTAACTGGAAGACTCTGTTTTCAGCCTTTGCGCCTATAAACCCTTTATCTCTGATACCCAATGGCACATTGTTACAGTGAGAAAGCGTTCAAGCGTTCTCGATCTGTAAAAAAAAAAACAGTCACTTGATTTTATCTCCTGCGTGGACTCCAATCCGTTCACATCTGAAATGAGGAATGTTTTTCTCTCTGCTGTTCATCACATCAAGGAGAGAACTGCGGCAGAAATGATTTCTGTCTTCATTGACCTAAGAAGTTGATGCCGATGGGTCACCTTGTAATGGGAACTACCCACAAGAGAACTTTTCAACAGGAACACAGTTCTGTCTTCTGTGCAGGGGATCATTGCACAAGCACAGTATCACTCTTCTACAGGCCATGCACAGTCATTCTTCCTCGAACATTCACAGTATCCGACTCTAACCAGACCAAAACCAGATGGTGCTGGAAAAACTCAGCAGGTTTAGCAGCATCTAAAAAAACAAATCAGAGTTAACATTTCGATTCCAGTGACCATTCCGCAGAACTGACGATAGCTTGAAAAATGTTAATCTATCTGCAGAAGATATAGTGGGATTGGGGGGAGGGAAAGGAGTAAACGATAGGTAGGGATAGAGTTCAAATTAAGAGAAGAACAGTTGGACAAATGAATGGATGATGATGTGGCTGGCAGGGTGAATTGCTGTTGATGGAGACTGTTAGTGGCGATCCATATGTAATGTGTTATGGCAGACTACGTGACAACAAGGCCTGGCGTGTGGGATAGGGGGATAGGACATGGGAGAGTTCAGGCTCCCCCCAAAAAATTAAATTGATATGGGGCCTGGAAGGCCAGAATCCCCAAATAGAAACTGAGGTGGTGTGCTTCCAGCATGCGCTGAGGTTCGCTTTAACTCTTGAAGACAGAACTTGGATGTTCTGCAGTGTGGTCACACAGTCCAAACTTCGTCTCACAAAATAGTGAAAACCACATTGCGAGCAGTGATTGTCATAGAGTGTATTGCGTGAAGTGCAGTTCATGTATCGCTTCACCTGGAAGATGTGTTGGGCCATTGGGGAGATA
>NC_057717.1:37395653-37403010 GCF_004010195.1 Chiloscyllium plagiosum
TTAGTTTTCACATCTCTCCTGTCATGTGAATTGCAGAGGAGGACAATCGACGTTTCGGGCATAAGCCATCACCAAACCGTTACCACCTGACGCCTGGAAGATGAACGCCTCATATTTTGCCTTGGGACCCTGCAACCATACGGGATAAATGTGGATTTCAACGGCTTCCTCATTTCCCCTCCCCCAACATTATCACAGTCTGAAGCATCCAATTCAGCACCACCCTCCGGACCCATTCATCTCTCCCCCTCTGACTTATCACCTTCTTTCCGCCTCCATCCACCATTCGCTTTCCCAGCTACCTTGCACCCAACCCCAACCCCCTCCCATTTATCTCTCAATCCCTACCCATAAGACTCATTCCTGGTGAAAGACTTAAGTCAGAAATATCGATTCTCCCGCTCCTCGGATGCTGCCTAACCTGCTGTACTTTTCCAGCACGACAGTATCGCCATGGCGAAGATAGACGAGCTCAGCTCACGTTCTTTATCCTAGAGCGGAGAAGGCACAGTGAGGAAGTGATTAAGGTGCACATTAAGGGGAAAAATATGTGTGATAGGAATAAACTTGTTATGGGAAGAGTTAACAACCAGGGATCTCTGTTAAACACAAGGGAGAGGAGGTTCAGACGAGATATAGGAAGAATGTTTTCACTCTGAGAGTGTTGTTTGTTTTGAACGTGTGGTAAACCTATGAGTCATCAAAATATTTCAGGAGTATTTAGCCGAAATCTTGAGAAGCTAGAGCACACATGAATAAAGAACAGGTACTGGCAAGTGGGGTGAAGATAAACAGATGATTGATGAGAGATCCAAACACTGTACATAAAATACAGAGCATGATAGCATGTGAATGCTAAAGGCATGAAAACTACTGGCGATCTGTTACAAAGGGTCTGTGGAATGCTACATTTGTCGAGAGGTTACTGGGCAGGATGGGGCCAGTGTGGCAGGTTGGGATAAGAATAGTGGAATGGTCCGACACAAGTTAGCAGTCAGACTGGGCTGAAAGGTTACTATGGCAGGCTGAGATAATAACAATTAGAAAAGTCAGACTCGTCTACTAAATATCATCATGGCAGATTGGGACAAGTCGTGGCAATAAGTACTTAGGACATGATTTTAAATAATAAATTGATAGTCGTGTCAGCCTGCTTGAGACGCTTGTAGCAAGATACGACATTAAATATCTAATCAGTGGTTAGTAGAGTCAGCTTGGGACAGGAAACATTGTGATAAATGGGGTAGCTAAATATCTAATCATGACAGGTTAGTCTGGTATGGAGGTTCATTGTAGCACAGGTGGCAGTAGAATACCAAATACTGACAGTAGAATAATATTAAATAGAATTAGGAAAAATATATAGTGACAGAAGTAGAACGATAATGGGAACTAGAGTGAGGTAATTCTGACTTACACAGTTGGGCATTCTGATAAGCTAACAAACATGACTAAAGAAAAGGATGAGGTGATGGAGTATAATTCAGATCAATGCCAGGTGCTGCATTTTGAGAAAGCATATCTTAGCAGGACCTTTACACTTAATGGTAACGTCCTGGGGAGCGTTGCTGAACAAAGAGACCCTCGAGTGCAGGTTCATAGCTCCTTGAAAGTGGAGTCACAGGTAGATAGGAGAGTGAAGAAGGCGTTTGGTATGCTTTCATTTATTGGTTAGAGTATTGAGTACAGGAGTTGGGAGGTCATATTGCGGCTGTACAGGACATTGGTTAGGCCATTGTTGGATACTGCGTGTAATTCTGGTCTCCTTCCTATCGGAAAGATGTTGTGAAACTTGAAAGGGTTCAGAAAAGATTTACAAGGATGATGCCACGGTTGGAGGATTTGAGCTATATGGAGAGACTGAACAGGCTTGGACTGTTTTCCCTGGAGCGTCGAAGGCTGAGGGATGACATTATAGAGGTTTACAAGATTATGAGGAGCATCGTGATGATGAATAGACAAAGTGTTTTCCATGGGGTCGGGGAGTCCAGAACTAGAAGGCATAGGATTAGGGTGAGAGGGGAAAGATATAAAAGAAACCTGAGGGACAACCTCTTCACGCAGAGGATGGTACGTGTATGGAATGAGCCGCCAGAGCATGTAGTGGAGGCTGTTACAATTGCATCATTTAAGAGGCATTTGGATGGGAATATGAATAGGAAAGGTATGGAGGGAGATGGGCCGCTTGCTGGCAGGTAGGACTAGATTGCGTTAACAGAAGGGTCTGTTTCGATGCTGTACATCTCAATGACTCTATGACTTTATGCCATGGACCCTAAGGTTCGGCGGCATTGAAGAATTTGCTTTCTGAATGTCCCGGTTTTGTTTGCAAATAATAGATCTGCTCATTGAAAAACTCTCCGCATCTCCTGTTGATTATCGACATTTTCTCCACGACAACCACAATTTGGGTGCAGTAAAATTGTGGCGAGCGCAGCTCTGTGGCGCAATGAAAAGCGTGTTAGATTTCTATAACTTTGGAAACATTGCTATGCAATGTTTGTGGGTTTGAACCACACAAGAATTGGAGTTTACTTCAATTTTCAGCTGAATCATTGATTGTTGTGCTGATTCATCGACAATTCCTGTCGTCTGGAATTCTCATCCCAGCTACTGACCAGAGGAAGTTCCTTCGCTTCTTGCTGGTGAGTTTTGACGGAATCATATCGCTTGAAACATGAACAGACCTGAATCAGATGCTCACGAGCAAAACCTGAACATTTCGTGCAAAAACCCATTGTCTCGAAACACATTTCCCTCCTAAAGTTACACAGAAAGTTTCGATTGCTAAAACGTCTTTGTCCCGTTGTGCGACAGGTTGTTGAAGATGAGCTGGGGAAAGGCATTGACGTCTTTGGTCAACCATGAAGATATCAAACGGGGGGTAGGACAGCTGTTTAGAATAGCCTCCTCCAGTTTCTCTCTTTCTGTGCTGTTTCTTACAGAGGGTTTTCAACAGAACCTGATGAAGGTATTGTGAATCTACACTACGGAATATCACCACAGCTCTCACAGCCAGAATAGAGAGCTCCTATTGCAGCTTTAGATCAGACAATGAAGGATTCACTCAGGCGCTCTGTCAGACTGCATGCTCCTTCACACAGGTTTCCAACTGGGTACATGGAGGAAGCAAACGTGTGGATATTGGGATTCAGGGACAGTTTTCCCCTCTGCTGGGCTGCAGTTCAGGTCACATGAATTTCTGACATGCTGAGACTTTCTGTGCATTCTTCCTACTTTACACTTTAAGCTGTAATTGAATTTATTCTTGCATAACATTCTTCAATCTTCAATATTCATGGAACCCGTGCCACGTGTTCTTGGACGTAGGAATGGTGAATGTTATTGATGAAGGCAATATGTTTCATGTTACCTGTATGAACTTTCAGAAGGAAGTTGGTGAAGTTTCATTGATTCGAATTCTGTGCCGATTGAAGCTGATCGAAGGAAAAGCCCTGCGACAGCGGCAAGGTAACATTGTCTGTAAACAACGCAGGAACCAAGAGAAACCCATTTTTCAATGCAGTCGATTTTTCACGTTGTTTGGGTCCCTTTTGTATCCTTTTCGTGAACCTGATGCTTCAATTATCACAGGTTCATGTCAGTTTCAATAGGCTTCATTAGCTTTAATTTCAGAACCAGACGGTTCGGGGAAATGAGGCAGGGTGAGTGACTGAGGTGTCAAAGGGGCAGCACATCACCACCAAAGATCACACAATGTTGTGGTTCAGTGGTTAGTACTGCTGCCTGAACAGGGTCCAAAGTTCGATTCCAGCCTCGGTGGACTGTCTGTGTCGAGTTTCCACATTCTCCCCGTGTCTGCCTGGGTTTCCTCTGGGTGTTCCAGTTTCCTCCCACAGTCCAAAGAGTGTGCAAGTCAGGTGAGTTGGCCATTCTAAATTGCCCATAGTGCATTTGTCAGAGGGGAAATGGTTCTGATTGGGTTCCTCTTTGGAGGGTTGGTGTGGACTTGTTGGGCCGAAGGGTCTCTTTCCATACTGTAGGGAATCTAATCATCACGGTAAAAGTAGAATAGTTGAGTTAATGTTCCCAAGGTAAGCGTAAGTCATGTGACCGGTTCACTGTCAGCCCCGCTCCAGTCGCGCAATCGTTCAGCGCCTAGCACTTAAAGGTGCATAAAAGGTTGTAAGTTCAATGCACATATAAAGATGATGCTACTGACATTGACCAGGGATTATTGAAGCATCAGACTGAAACGCAATTGAAAACAATGTTGAATAAAGTAGCATTTATTTGAAAACTCCAGTTTCTGACGTGGAGAAATGTTTTGTCTTCAGGAAACACGCCAATTATTAACCAAAAGTCTGGAAATATTCCCCAGGTGAATAACTGTGGACAGAGAAACAGAGATGAAGTTTGAGCTTGATGACATTCCTCAAATCATTGACCCAGCGCTGGATTACATTCTGGTAAAATCTGTTTAACTCGTTTCATATCATTCCATTTCCTGCAAGCTGCCTAGCTCATTAAACCAATCGAAGGTATTCGATGTAATTCTTTGTGGAGTTTGAATGTTGTCAGTAAACCTCTCTTCGGACACAACGAACTCTTTCCTGATTTCTCCCGCCTTATTCTTTATCTATCCCACCATTCTATTATACCCTCTCTTTTCTTTGCGAGTGGCTTTATCTCCCAGTAAACCTCATTTCCATCGTTTCTGTCGACATGGTATCAAGTGAACTCTGGCCGTGTCATTCCGAATGTCCAGTAAATTTCAACCTGACAAACGATGCTGGGTCCAATTCAATGCATGAAAACTCACCATTAAGCTATGCAATCTTATAACCGACTCAGGAAACATGTAAGAAATTTCAGTTACAGCTGAATCGATCGGCTGAAACAGCATCGAGCCAAATCCCAGTCACATACATGCTGTTGTTCTTATAGTTATTTCTTCTCCACGTGTGCAGAAGTAACACAGTGAGGGATAAATTGCTATTGCCAGACATACATAAGGGGGTGGGTATGAAATGCTGAAGTTGTGAGATCAGAGCAGTTTGTATTGACATACACCATTCACTGTTCGAATCTCAGACTCAGAAATTAGACAGAGAGCGATTCTGAGCGAAATCTGGGCAGGAAAGCTTACCCCATGACGTAACACCAGTTTGTGTGGTTACTCTGTTGTTTACCTCATTTGTGTGTTTTGCCTCATCGTGGATTTTGAAGTTGACCCCTCTGTACAAAGGTTTCGAACTTTTGCACGATTATACAAAAGATGCAGCACATTCACACCCGACGCTGATTCAGTCTGGGAAGGGAAATGAGGAAACTGTTCAAATCCACACTAATCCTGCGAAGTGACAGAGTTCCAACACTGAATATATAGCCTTCCTCCTCCAGGCATTGGGTGGTTATGGTTTGGCAGTAAAGGAGGCCCAGGACCTGTACGTCTTTGACGGAGTGGGAGGGCAAGTTGAATTGTTCAGTCATGGGATGGTGAAGTTGGTTGGTGCGGGTGTCCTAGAGATGTTCTCTGAAATGATCTGCAAGAAGGCGCCCTGTCTCTTTGATGTAGAGGAGACCCCACTGGGTGCAACGGATGCCGTAGATGACATTTGAAGCAGGAGAGGTGAATTTCTAACGGATGTGGAAGGATTCCTACAGGCCTTAGATGGAGATAAGTGTGGTGGTGCGGGCGCTGGCTTTAGCCTTCCTGCGGTGGCAGGGAAAGATGCCAGTAGTGGGGTGTGGGCTTATTGCGATTATAGACCTGACGAGGAGGGAATGGTCTTTTTTGGAATGCTGATTGGAATGAGACAGCAAATATATATCTGATGGTGGGGTCTGTTTGGAGATGGCAGAAGTGGTGGAGTATGATACGCTTTATGCGGAGGTTGGTGGGGTGAAATTTGAGGATCATGCAGTTCAAGGCCGGTGGTGCATGAAGTGGAGGAGATGCACTGGAGCGCATTGTCAACCACGCGGTAAGGGACTTTGCGATTATGGAAGAAGGGGATCAAACTGGGACTTTTTGAGGTGGAATTGGTCATCCTAGGAAAAGGTATGGTGGAGGCGGAGGAATTGGGAAAAAGGGATGGCGTTTTTACACGAGGTGTGTGTAATATTGGTAGCTGTGGAAGTCGGTGGGCTTGCAGTATATGTCTGTAAATAGTCGTTCGCTGGCGCGGTGATGGGCAGGAGAGGGACGTTGCCAAGATGATCTAGGTAAATTTGAGTCGGGGTGAAAGGTGTTGGTAACGTTGGTAAACTGTTCAACCTCGTCGTGGAAGCACGAAGTGAAGGTGCCAGTGTAACTGCGAAAGTGGACAATTCCACACATCTGACAAACAGGCAGGCATCGCTAAGTCATATGCGGGTGCCCATGACTACCCCTTTGGTTTGGAGGAAGGGGTAGGATTGAAAGGAGAAGTTGCTGAGGTTGAGGACCAGTTCAGCCATTTTGATGAAGGTGTCGGTGGAAGGGTTCTGGATGGAATGGGGTGAGATGAAGGAACTGATGGCTTGGAGACTTTCGTCAGGGCAGATAAATGTGTACAGGGACTGGATGTCCAAGGTGAAGATGACGCGTTGGGGATAAGGAAACAAAAATCTTGCAAGATGTGAAGTGCATTGGTGGGGTCACGAACGGAGGTGGGGATTTCGTGTACTGAGGAGACAGGAAGGTGTTGAGGTAGGAAGAGATGTCTCGATTCGGACAGGCACAGGCTGAGACAACAGGTCTTAGGAAGGAGGTAAAATCAGGCAGTGCAGGTTTCTTGGACAGTGAGGTTGGAGGCTGTGGATGGGAAATTCCCCAGAGGTGTTGAGATTGTGATGGTCGAGGAGACGATGGGAGATGAGGCTGTCATCGGGGCAATAGGAAAATGTGTCAGCGAGTTTGCACAGGCTTCAGCAGTGTGCCTCAGGCCGACTCACAAGCCTCATACCTGATGAATGGCTTATGCCTGAAACGTCGATTCTCCTGCTCCTCGGATGCTGCCTGACCTGCTGTGTTTTTCCAGCATAACAGTGTAGACTCATTCATTATTCCGGTTTCATTTCACACTGCCAGGTCCGTTTTCCTCCAGAAAGCACTGTTCTCATAACCTGGTGCAACATCTGCCAGTCTCAGACAAAAACAGAAATTGTTGTAAAACCTCAGCAGAGCTGGAAGCATCTGTGCAGATGAATCACAGTTAACATTTCAGATCCACTGAGTCCGTCCCCCCACAGATGCTGCCAGACTTTCTGAACATTTCCAGCAACCTCTGTTTTTATTTGATTTTCAACATCGGCAGTTCTTTCGTTTCTTTCTTATTTTCAACCAACATGATTTGGCTAAAGATTATGTTAAATGTTTTGAATATGACTGCGATAGAACGGCCAGATTCCA
>NC_057717.1:37403189-37440482 GCF_004010195.1 Chiloscyllium plagiosum
TCCATGGAGTTTGGAATAAGAGGTGAAGGGAAAGTCTCCATTTACAAATTATTCATTCAGTAGAACTCAATACAAGTACACATGAAGTGATGGAAAAAGTGGGCAAGAACACGGAAATACGATACACAATAGCTACGATAATTACTGCGTGGAAAGTATTGAATTCAGATCTACGGTGGCCTTTGGTAATGATATTTACTGTCCAGAACTAGCATTCACTGGAATATATATAGCCCTACTGTGATGTATTTGAACTTCAGTTACCTTTAGAAATAGCTGAGACTCACTCAGGACATGGAGATTTCGAGAAATCATATTTAAAAAGCAAAGAATTCGTCGCGTAACTGTGAAATCTTTAGGTCACCCTCAGTGTCATCCTTGACCTCGTCCTCCACCAAAGACATGCGAAGAGTTTAGAAAGGGCACAAACGCTGCTTCCTGGATAGCAAGATATTAGGAATTCCAGGGACAGGATTTACTGAGACATAAAAGCATCAGGAAGGATATAAATTGTTTCATCGTTATGATACAGAGAATGAAGGAGCTTATTCACGAGATGTGGAAATGCTGGACAAGAAAAACGCAAACTTAAACGGAAACAAAAGAGATTTTCACATAATGAGAGGTTTGAAGTGACGAAATCGGGGAAGCTCCCTCTTTCGAGTGAATCTACCAAATCAGTTAGAGCTACAAAACCACTAGTGAATGATTAAGAAAAGATTGAATGAGAGTTTCTTCCACTCAATAAAGTTATTGAAATCCTGAATGACTTTCTGGAAATAAAACGTAGATTTCTTATTTCATAGTGTTTTCAAAGACGCACGAACTAACATACAAGGAGGGAATTTACCATTGAAAGAAAGGAAACGTGTGGGTGTGGATTAATTTCGAATTTGTTTTTATTTTCAGACACAAAGGCATTTCAAGAATACGCACAGCTGAATAAGATTGAGTATAAAAAGTTCATGAACTTAAAAAGTGTAGCGTATTATTCAAGGTGAAGCATTGAAAATTGGGCTGATGTTCTAACATAACTGCAGATAGAAATTACATCCAAATGAGTAGCAATTGAATCATCACTTGGAGACGCAATGCTACTTTAAAGATTTGACCACATTCACATGATGTTAGGTATATTTCATGCTTTCTTATCTCCACCAAAAAGTAGACTCTGTCTTTTTTTTTGTGTTTTTCAACCTCTGTACGTTTCTGCAGAACACCATTTCAACTGAAAGATGCTCAGACTAAAATTGAATGCAATATTCAGGCAGTCCTATGCGACCAATCTTTTTTTATTATTATTACAATGATCTTTGCGAGTTTGCAACAAACTGCATAGCATGAAACCAGTTCACCATCTATCTTCCCGGAACTTAACGCAGTGCACATGGGAAACGTTGGCCATCTGCTGCAAAATCACCTTCGGCTCTCTCTGCACACATGTCTCTTCACGTTTTAAATATTTGCAGTGTGTTTGTTGATCAAGGAGTCATTATCCAGAAAAGGACATTATTCAATCCACAAAAACTGATACTTTCCCATAAACTTGGCTTTGCTCAATATCACCTACTAACCATACCCCTCACCAAGACGACAATTGAAGCTGCTCCATGTGAGGCTCAGACCTAAACCTTCGGCACAGCACAGCCCACTATACTGGCACAGAGATACCATGCACTGGTGACCTGCAGCACTTTGAGCGACACACTATTGCTTACCGCCACATTCCTGGTTGTACCTTAACGGTTGGGAAACCGAGTTTCTCTGATTCCATGGCTGGTAACTGCGATTATGCGATCATCTTCACTAATGGTTTTGACCCCGTGTGAGGCAAGTGGTGAGCTACTCATTGCAAAGATGGTTAGATTGTTAAAATGTACAACTTCAAGTTTTGCATTCACTAACCCATGAGCCTTTCATTTTTGTTTTTCAAATGTAGAAATCTTAAAATCTTCATCTTGAATAGACTCAATGACAGGTCTCCATTGTGTCTCTGGCATCAAATTCCAAAGTGGAAACCCCTCTGAATTCTTCCACCACAGTCCGCTGTTTGGGAAGTGTTCCTGTTTTCGGAAATGCACTTCCCCGTATGTTAACTGCTGCTCCCAGTATGCGCTCTGGCACTGCACTCATTTTCCTTCTGACACTTGCTCACTGTGTTGCTGAGATCATTCAGTGACTTGGTGTCGTACAGCCAGGAAAATGATACAGCTCAAGGTTTTTGCATTGTTGAATTCAATTGTCAGTTTAGCCTTATTTAGGATGTTGAAATTGTCAGTTCTGTGCACAAGTTCGTGTCAAAAATATCTGAGCGGAAGTAAGGTGCTCCGAATAATGACATTGAGCACTATGCGCTCACCTCCAGTCTGGAAAACAATTCCTCACAGACAATTTTACACCTTCTGCTGTCACGGGCTCTTCATTTTGTTGACTTCAAATCGCCACAGAATTCAACAGACCTTGTTACATAGTCATTTCTTCATTTTTCTTCAGATCATTGCGAGCAGGTTGTCATAGTGGGAGTGCGCTTGCCCCACAACCCAGAGGTCAGACCACACATTTGGAACTGTCTTGCGCTAATTGTAATTTCACCAACACCAGGGAGAAATATCTGCTGCTCTGCATAATTTACCTAATTCACTTACTCATGCAGACAGATGGGCCATGGTAGTGGGACGAGATGGCTGAGAGGTTAAAGCAGTGAACTGCTAACTCATGGTGCCCAGCACGCGTGGGTTCGAATCCCACTCTCGTCGCTGTTATCGATGATTTTCAGTGTTGCTACTTTTGCATGACCACAGCTGACTTCTTGAAATTGGAACTCCAATGGTCAGTTTCTATGCATTACGCCATTATAAAATCTCAAAGAATAATTTGAGCCTGTTGCCTAAACTGCATTGAAATGTGGATTGAATTGAAATAATAAAAAGGAACGCGTTTCTCTTTTCCAACTCAAGTTGCTGTGAAATTTTATCGTATGAAAGAGATTCAGGAAAATGAAATAATGAGAGATGCGAAGTGCATGTTTATGCAATGCGATTCTTAATAAGTGTTTTGTCAGATGAAATATGGAGCAGGTTGGGTAGAAGTGATTCATCTTGGTGAGAAGAGCACAGAGAGACAGCACAAAATAATGGTGATATTTCATAAAGGGCAGGGGATGGGTGTAGGGGCACCGAGAACTGGCTGCAAATGCAAAGTCGATAATTGCCGATGTGGGTGCCGTGCCTGGGCATGGACAGACTTACACACTGGTCTCGCCCTTTCCCCTTGGTCTCGCCAGTGATGAATGCCGAACATAAGATACAGATAAAGGCAAGATGTGGGAAGCAAGCTCCCTCTCGTTATGCACACACTGGATGCGTCACATTGAACTATGAACAACTGGAGAAGTCAGCATGTTAACTGCAGGGAATGAACCCAAATTGTGTATCAACCGCAGATTAATGAAGCATAAGCATGAAAAAATGATATCAAGTGCCTTTATACGCATGTCATTAACAGATGTTTCTTTCTAATACGCGTGTGGCTGAAAGAAGAAGACACCACGTTTCAAGGTGGATGACAACAGTACCAATTTTGTCTTGAAATTGAGATCTATTTGATCACTTCACACAGTGAACAAGTTCAATTTAAATAATACAAATCACATTCCCTCACCTGGAATAAAAGTGTGATTTCATTACAAATATTGTCCTTGTGAAGTTATACTTACTCAACATGAAAAATAGGATGCAATTTTTATTGAACATACGTCAATTAGCACCATTATCTTACTTCGGATTGACTGCAAAATGTACATGCTAACTAACGTTTAAGAAAGAAAGTCTTTTGGAAATAACGATTCGGTGGTGATTAAGAATAAGATTAGGTTCTCATGATGTGGATATTCCGCCAATGTTTCCAGTGGTGGAAATGGTAAGTTGGCAGTCTTTCTATGATGGTATAGAGGGGTGTGAGCTGCCAGGGATGAGAACTCCCACCTCATCTGGAGCAGCGTCTGTTGACATGGAGCAGGGAACTTTGTGACATCAGTCTGGGAGTTCCAAGCACACCTGGAGCAGTTATTATTGACATGAAACCGCAGGGAGCATTGGGACATCAGACTGGTAGATCCAACCTCAACTGGATCGCTTCTATTGACATGGAGCAGGGAGCATTGGGACATCAGACTGGGAGATACAACGTCAACTAGAGCAGCTTCGATTGACATGGAGCAGCAAGGAGCAATGGAACGTCAGATTGGGAGCTCCAACCTCACCTGGAGCAGCTTGCATTTACCTGGAAGAGGAGGGAGTATTGGGACATTAGGCTGGGGGAAAGGATATTCAACTATTTTAATCTGAAGTAAATTAGGTTTCAACACCTCAGATGTTAATTGATTTATGAAGAATCTCTCCCGGGAACTTAATTAATTCTATAGATATTAAAGACAAGTCCTGTAAATGTTCAACTCAGGAAAATGCATTGCTACAGAGAGAAATGTGAGTGATGTTTCAAGTCTTTGACTTTTCTTTTGTGGCCGACTCTGCACCGGATTAAATCACCGGAAGTACTTTTTCACTCATTTCATGTTATTCAGTTTCCTGCACATACAGAAAGGTCATTAACGTAATCTAAAGCTGAAAATTAATGGGAATATGCAATATTGTGATTAGGCTGGAGTTTACCTCTAATTATGGTGGGAACACAGCAAAGTAAGTTGTAATTTCCTCGATCAGCAGTGACCTCACTAATTGGCTGATCAGATTGTGAATGGTAGTTTTTTTTTAAGGACAATTTGAAGTGAAACAATAATGTTGATTATCTTTGTTCTTTGTTCACCTTATGACTGTTACTGCTATTGCTCGTGTCCTTGTTTGCACCACAGCTCTGCAGCATCTAAAACCTCAGCTGTGCAGCTGGCCAGTGGTACAACCATTCGTGTAGCTGGCTACTGATCAGATGGTTGTAGCTTCGACTTTTACTTGGCGCAGTCGCATTGTGGAGATTCATCACACATCCAAACTAATCTTTCTTGCTAAACTGAGGTGGATTATATTTGAAATTTTCATCTCCACGAACGGAAATTCTTTCACTGTCTTCTATCAGTTAAACATTACCAAGAACAATCAGAGTTAAAAATTACACAATACCAGGTTGTATAGAACAGGCGTATTTGGAAACACCACTGTTCCATGCGGTGCTTCTTCATATGGTAGTTGTCAACTGCGGGATTCTAATCCGGCTTTGTGTGATTTTTAAATTTGTCCACCCCAGTGCAACACCAACACCTCCAAGTCATGGGTAACATCGACACCACGAACGGACGGTTAAAGTCCAGATGATCTTCCAAAAGATCACGCACGTTGACACACACATCAAGTTTCTGCAGAAAGAACCCACCTGATGAAGGAGCGGCTCTCTGAAAGATAGTGTTTCCAAATAAACCTGCTGGACTATGCCCTGCTGTTGTGTAATTTTTTAAAACTTTGTCGACCCAACTCAAACACTGGCACTTCCATATCATAGAGAACATCAGTCATGTCCCAGCGCTGTCAGAGAAGGCAATCCTGGAAAAGCCCCACACATTGTTCATAGGTACGCTTCGTTTTCAGAAACCAACCCACTCAATCGCTGCATCTCCTGTGTCTGAAAAGCACAGAAAAGAAATAGCTGAGACTCAGTTTTGACAGTTTTTTGAAACTCTTTGGAAGTGGAATCAGATGAGAATGAAGGATGAACTGTCCGACTGTGCAGGGAGAGGGAAGACACTTTTCCATTCTTTCAAGGGCTGGGGAATTGACTAATCTAAGGCATTAAACAGCTTCCTGGTAGAGCTGCTCTCTCTGCCTCAGGAAAAAGAAGTCCTGTTTAAAGAAGTCAAGAAGTTAAAAATCGCACAACACCAGGTCATAGTCCAACAGGTTTAATTGGAAGCATTAGCTTTTGGAGAGCTGCTCCTTCATCAGGTCGTTGCGGACTACACAGTTGTAACATACAGAATTTATTGCAAAAGGTTACAGTGTGACGTAACTGATATTATACATTGAAAAAGAACTTGATTGTTTGTTAAGTCTTCCGTCTGTTAGAATGACTACGTTAGGTTCACTTCTTTCTTATGTAAATTGCGAAACTTTCTTTTCATAGTTACATTCTCAGGTGAACTTTAACAATTAATGTCAACCCAGATAATATGTTGAAGGTGTTAGTCCCTGTGTGCTCTGTCCGTGCCATAATGTTTAGACTGTCGCTAATCTAAAAATAAAACAACACGCTGCAGGCAAGGATGCTTTGAGACATGGTACATTGGTGAAACCGAACAGAGGCTACAGAACGGATGAATGGCGACTGCAAATCAATCAATAGGCGGTGTGCCCCTTCCAAGTTGGGGAACACTTCAGTGGTCCAGGACATTCAACCTCGGGCATTCGGGTGACCATCCTCCAAGGCAGACTTCGGAACAAGCAGCAGCTGAAAGTGCCCGAGCAGAGGCTGACAGCTAAGTTCGGTACCCATGGTGATGGCCTCAAGCGGGATCTTGGCTCATGTCAAAGTACAGGTGATCCCATTACTCTATCTACACAAACAGACCCTCCTACACACACATACACACACACACACACACACAAACACACACACACACACGTTTGTGGGGTGAATTTGTACTTACAGATTTACATTGTACTTTGCTCAAAAACTGTATGAATCCATGAAAGGCTGTGTTAACTCATTTTATAAAATTAGAATCAGTCTAAACATTATGGAACAGACAGCATCACACGGGGGCTGACACCAATTGTTAAAGTTCACCTGAGAATGTAAATTTAAAATAAAAAGTTTTGTGCTTTACATATGAAAGAAGTGAAGCTAACATTGTCATTCTAACAGATGGGAGACTTAGCAAACAATCAAGGTATTTTTCAATGTACAATTTCAGTTACATCACACTGTAAACTTGTGCTATAAATTCTGTGTCTTACAATTGTGTACTCCACAACCACCTGATGAATGAGCAGCGGTCCGAAAGCTAGTATTTCCAATTTAGCCTGTTGGAATATAACCTGATAGAACATAGAACATAGAACATAGAAGAATACAGCGCAGTTCAGGCCCTTTGGCCCTCGATGTTGCGCCGATCCAAGCCCACCTAACCTACACTAGCCCACTATCCTCCATATGCCTATCCAATGCACGTTTAAATGCCCATAATGAAGGAGAGTCCACCACTGCTACTGGCAGGGCATTCCATGAACTCACGACTCGCTGAGTAAAGAATCTACCCCTAACATCTGTCCTATACCTACCACCCCTTAATTTAAAGCTATGCCCACTCCTTGCCACAGAGTGCTGTAGAGACAGAGTTCTTGTGTATGTTTAAACTGAGATAGATTCTTGATCAGTTGGAGAATCAAGCGCTACAGGGAAAGGGGCTTTCAGCCTATTGCATCATTATCAATCATCAAACATCTGGCTTGTAAACACAGTTTCCAGCACGTGACTCATCGCCTGGTGTGGTCTGACATTTCAAGTCTTCATTTAAATTGTTATTCAATTTCTTAAGGGCTTAAATGGAACAGAAACACCTCTGTGAACGAACAGTTCTGAGAGAGAAACTCTTTCTCAGAGCCGTTTGTCAGTTTTCCTCATGATGCTGTGGAAAATGTTTCTGCACTCACATCTAAATTGGTTTACCCTGTTTCTTCTTCAGCTTCCGTATTCTTTTTATTAAATTATTTAGATTCCAGTACAGATACAAGGTGCAGGTTGCAGAAGTCACGTGTTTGCACTTTCACTGACACTCTGTCTCACGGGAGCTGCAGTCCTTCCCCACGCTGATTCAGATAGCACTGTCCTTCCTGTGACATATTCCATGGAGAATGGAAGGACAGGCATTAATAACCCGCACTTCGGAACGTTGCGACAGTTTTAAAACGTTGCACTGCCCCAGCGAGGAAATAAGCTCCTATCTCCCGCATAACATGCGGCGACACGAACCACTTTACTACCGAGGACAACAGTGTCAAAGGAGACCCTTCAGTCCGTTGTGGCTCCATTTGTCAAAAACAACTGGTTAACGACTCGAATCGTTTAGCCAATAACCTTGTAGTTATTGGCAGATCATATTCACATCTGAATATTTCTTCAGGTTATAAGGGTTCCTGCCTCTCTGACCCTGATGGACACAGAGTTGCAAATTCCAAAACCCGCCGGCCAATAATGCTTTTCCACACATCGACTTAAACCTTTCTTTCTTTCTCATTAAATTTCTGGCCCCCGTGATTGATCTCTCCGTCGATAGGAAACATTACTTTCAGTCTACCTTAGACATACACCTCATTATTTTGTACATCTGAACCATGCCTTCTCACAAATGCCTCTGCACGGTGACAAACAACCCCAGTCTGTCCTATCTCACTTCATGACGGAATCTCTTAAGCCGAGACACTATCCGAGTGAATCTCTCCCGTTCCTTTCCCAGTGTGATCACATCCCTGGACTCATGTGAATTGCAGACAATTGTCTAGGTAGAGCCGAAAGAACCTTTTTTTTTACATTCTGCACCAGCATGTGGTGTGGCTCTGCAGCATATTTCCCTAGCGGTCTGGAGTCACATGGAGGCCAGACCAGTTCAGGACGGCCGATTCCTTCCCTCAAGGCCTTCGGTGAAACAGATGGTTTTTTCAGACAACGGATTTAGCATATTCTTACTTGGAGGTATTTCTTGCATTTGTATTTTGCCATCGTCGTGGTGTGGTGAGAATCGAACCCATCTCACCAGAATATGACCTGGTCTTTTGTATTAACAATCCAGCGATAATACCAGTAGGCTATCGCAGAAAGCCGTCATGGCTGATCTTTTCCAATAGAGTCTCTTTTCCCCAATTATTCTCTGTGTTCATTTATTGAGCCTCACGTTCCAATAATCTCTGGTCCATGTCAGTAAAAGCTGCTAAAAGAGAATTGATCTCACAGCCACAATACCCAAACGGATCAAATGATTTGAAGGTGCCAATTAAGAGATTGGGGCAAGGTCGCCCAGCAACAGTGAGTGCAATGGTATCAACGTGCAAGTGTATGTTAGATTGTGCAATGCCTCAGTCAAATGGGACGAGGGACGGGAAAGAAAATGAAGGCGAGTGGGAGGGAGAGACATCTTCGAGAACTTGTGGGTTTAAATCCTGATACATGAATTTGAAATATCAGAGAACGAAATTCGATGGAAAACAAATTATCACCTCGGAGAACATTATCATGTAAAAACGAGTTATTTCTTACCGTGTTTCATCAAAATAAAACTTTGAGAGAGCTGACCGTTATGATGTGGATTCGATACGAAGTCGTGGCAATCACAACGCAGAAAACGAAATACTAAATCGTTACAGCACTCCACAGACCACGCTTGCCTACTGCAGCCAATATGGTCACAGAGGAAATGTCAGGAAGAATACACAATATCAGGACATAATGACAGGCATGTGGGAACTCAGAATGGGCTGAATCTTTCACTTTAACGTCCTCAGAGTCTGTGGAGATTTCTTTCATGAGAGTATTGGATAATGGGATTAATGAAACTCTCCAAACTCATGGGATAGTGCAGGATATTGTTGAAATGTATGCTCCAGTAGCGTTATAGTTTAACATCGGCCACTTCATCACTTTGCCCACACAAGGCAATAACAACTGCTGCACACAATCGCATTTAATTCCAGTTCCAGACCCGGACTCAGAGAAACTGTGTGAAGCAGCCACGAAGATCCAATTGGATGTTGGGATGGAATGACGGGAGAGCGGCGCGTGCATTTCCGAGCTTGGGACTGCTCCTGGTCAAAAACGGGACGGAAGGGAATACTTGCCCCCATTTATAATATTATAGCCATAAGCAGTACATGTTCTTGATGCAACCAACTGCCGTATCTATAGCGTGTTAAACCTTTAACTTTGTGGTGACAATGTTCGAAATTTCATTTTCCTATTTGGATCAGTGTTCTTGACATTGGCAGTTGCAGCTGCTTATGCTTGCATCATCTCAGGATCAGCTTCTTGTTCCCAGTAAATACTGCAACCTGGAAAAGGTGGTGTTGTGGTTATATAATAAACGAGTCATTCTTCGGGACTCACACACGGATCTGGTAATGTTAAAGTTCGACGAATAAAACCTGGAATGAAAATCTGACCTCAGGAACAGAGAACATGACTTTAATTTCCTGCAATCCCATTCATGCATGGCCCTTATGCAGGGGATGCTACCATCTTTACCCAATCCTGCCTACTTGTGACTCCAGGTGCAGAACAACATAGCTGGCCCTTAATCCGAGAATGCCGACACTGTGGGTAGGCTGGCCATTCGGCCCATTCCAGTCGACACCATCCCTCCGAAGCACATCCTAACAGACCCACACTCCATACCTATTCCATTCCCCTTCATTTCCCATGGCTGATCCCAGTAACCCGAACACATTCAGACTGTGGGAGGAAACTCACACAAGCAAGGAGAGAATGTGCAAACTGCACACAGTCACACAAGACTGGGATCTCATGCAGCGAGGCAGCAGCGAATCAGGATGAGAAACAAATGCTGTCCTGACCAGCGACATCCACACCGTGTGGATACATCAGGAAGAATAAAAACACATTCACAACTTGGTCAACGGGACTAACGTCTGTGTGGACATGATTTTAACCAATCGTTCACCCCGGGTAGATACAAGGACACCGATATCACAGAGAAACCAGGGCAATGCGGAATACCTGCTGTAGTGGAAACTCACTTACTCAGTCAAACTGGGGGCAGACTGTTCAACAGTCCCGAGTGAAGGAAGGGCTCAATGAGCAATGCAAACTCCAGAGTAACCAGCAAGATTACATATCCCAGAAGGAGATCAATTAAACTGTCAACGCTGATGTTAATCCCAACCAGCTGCCGGTTTCATAGCGTCAAAGTCATAGACTCACGAAGCATGAAAACAGGCCTTTCACTCCTACCAGCTCATACTGAACATCATGCCAAACTAAACGAGTCGCATCTCTCGGTTCCTGTAATTGCTGAGGGTTAATAATGCCCTTGTAATAATATTACTGCATTGTTAATATGAATGGCCAGATGTCATTCTGTGGACACGTCTTCCAATCTTGGCATGGCAGATGCTGGAATTTTATTTCAATAAATACCTAGAGTTGCAGAGTCTAATGATGACGTTGAATCAGTTGTTGTAGATCTGATTCACGAATGCCTGATAGGGAAGGAAACTGCCATACCTATCTGGTCTGGCTGGCATATGACTCCAGATCCATAATATCGTGGTTGATACTGAACTGCCCTCTGGGCAATAAATAATGGACTCGGCATAAATGAATAGCTTTTTTCTAATCCCACTGAAACTTTCCAATTCATTTATCGATCCAAATATCCTGTGAATATTGTAAATGTACTTTCATTCATCACTGTCTCAGGAATTGAATTGCACACATAAACCATCCTCCTTTTTAAAAAAGCCTCTCATGTCTTATTTTAAATATCTCTCTTTTCACATGAAACATTTACCCTCTCGTCTTGAAGTGTCGCTCCTTGGAGAAAAGACAGTTCAAGCTAACTCTATTCGAACTCTCAATAATTTACAAATGTCTATCAGGTCGCCTTTTAACCTCCAGTGCTCGAGTGAAAATATTCTCAGCCTATCCAGCCTTTCGTTATAACTCAAACCTTCCCCACTACAAATATGCTGGTACACCTGTTCTAAACCTACTCCAGCTGAATAATTTCCTCGCTATTACTGGGCGACAAGAACTGGACACAGTATTGGATTAAGATCCTTCTGGAAACTTAGATCACCTTCTTTACAGTCTCCAATTCTGGTGTCCTCTGCAAGCTTATGAACCATGGCTTCTATGAGTTCCTTTGTTTTCTCATATAGGTCAATGATTTATACTTATTTGTCGGGGTCGTCATTTAGCAGTTTGCAAATCAGGTAATAATTGGTCATGTCGTTCACCATGAGGAAGAAAGCCATAGACTGCAGGGAGATTGTAAACAATTGGCAAGAAAATGCGTTGAAAGGAATTCAATCCAGTGAAGTGGGTGATAATGAATTTGGGGAGGAACAATGTTAAATGTGTGAATACTGAGTGGTTTAAAGTAATAAAAAAAATTGGAGTAGATATTCACGAATTTTTGAAGTTGATTGGACAAGGGATCAAGTGGTCTCGAGGGGTTGGAGATACTTTCTGTTCTTGACCGCAGGTGGGAATATAAGAGCAGGGAAATGATGCTGGAACTTTAGCAACGGCCTATTCAATGGCCTATTCAAGATCAATAGACAGGGGAATCAGTTGGACGGAAGTGCGTACTGCAGGTGCTGGAAATCAGAATCAAGATTAGAGGGGTGCTGAAGAAGCACAGCAGGTCAGGCATCATCCGAGTTGCAGAAAAAATAACATTTCGAGCAAAAGCCCTTCATCAGGAATAAAGCTGGGAGCCTCGAAGGTGGAGAGATAAAGGGGAGAACTGAGTCTGGGAAGAATTTAGCTGAGAGTGCAAGGGGT
Source organism: Chiloscyllium plagiosum (assembly GCF_004010195.1). Lineage (NCBI taxonomy): Eukaryota > Metazoa > Chordata > Chondrichthyes > Orectolobiformes > Hemiscylliidae > Chiloscyllium > Chiloscyllium plagiosum. The sequence goes on from NC_057717.1 coordinate 37,415,712, forward strand.
GGATGGAGATGGGGTTAAAGGTGATAGGTCGGAGAAGAGGGTGGAGCGGATAGTTGGGAAGGAAGATAGACAGGTGCGACAGGTCAGTAGGATGGTGCCAAGCTAGAAATTTGGACCTCGGATAAGGTGGGCATGGGAAGATGAGGATACTGGTGAAGACCACGTTGATGCCCTGGGGTTGAAGGGTCCCGAGGTGGAAGATCTGGCGTCTAGTGGTGAGGGAATGGCGGTGGAGGAGACCCAAGAACTGAATGTCCGTGGGAGAGTCGGCGGGGGGGGAGGTAGTTGATGTTTTCGGTCATGGGGCATTGGGGTTGACTGTTGCGGGTGCCCTGGAAATGTTCTCTGAAGCGCTCTGCGAGAAGGTGTCTGTTGGCCCCAATGTAGAGGAGACTGCATCGCGAGCGACAGATGCAATAAATGACACGTGTGGAAGTGCACATGCACATTTGATGGATGTGGAAGGCTCATTGGAGCCTTGGAAGGATGTGAGAGGGAAGTTGTGGGTGCAGGTTTTGCAATTCCTGTAGTGGCAGGGGAAGGTGCCACGAGGGGAGGGTGGGTCATTGGAGGGCGTGGACTTGACTAGGTAGTCGTGGAGGAAACAGACTTTGTGAAAAGTGGATAGGGGTGGGGTTGGAAATATATCCCTCGAGGTCAGTGTTGCTGACACTTTTTACAAACCCACTGATTCCCACAGTTATCTGGATTATACCTCCTCCCACCCCACCTCTTGCGCAAATGTTACACTGTATTCCCAATTCCTCCACCTCAATCGCATCTGCTCCCAAAGGTCCAGCTCCACTACAGAACACACCAGATGGCCTCCTTCTTCAAAGACCGGAATTTCCCCTCCTATGTGGTTGCAGATGCCCTCCAACGCATCTCATCCATGTCCCATACCTCCGCCCATGAACCCCACACCTCCTACCACAACAAGGACAGAACACCCCTGGTCCTCATCTTCTCGCCCACCAACCTCCGCATAAATCACATCATCCTCTGACAGTTTCGCCACCTCTAAACGGATCTCACCACCAGGGATAGTTCCCCTCCCCACCCCTATCCACTTTCCGCCAAGACCATTCACTCTGTGACTACCTAGTCAAGTCCACGCCCTCCAATGACCCACCCTTCCCGCTTGGCACCTTCCCCTGTCACTGCAGGAATTGCAAAACCTGCACCCACATCTACCTCCCCAATTCTCTCTAAGGCTCTAATGGAGGCTTCCACATCCATCAAAGTTTCTCCTGCACTTCTACACATGTCATTTCTTGTATACATTCCTCCCGGTGCGGTCTCCTCTTAGTTGGAGAGAGGAGCTGTGTTCACACAGGGCACTTCAGCGAATATCTCCAGGATACCGCAAGAATCAACCCCAGTGCCCCATGGCCAAACATTTGAACTCCCCCTCCGACTCTCCCGAGGACATGCAGGTCCTGGGCCTCCTGTATCGCCACTGCCTCACTACCCGATGCCTGGAGGAAGAAAGACTCATCATCCGCCTCGGGACCCTTCTACCCTATGGCATCAATTTGGACTGCACCCGTTGCCTCATTTCCCCTCCCCTACCTTATCCCAGTTCCCACCTTCCAGCTCGACACCGTCCACCTGACTTGTCACACTGTGCATCTTCATTCCCACCTATCTACTCCAACTTCTTCTCTGACATGTCACGTTCACCCCCGCCTGCATCCACTTACAGGACTCTCAGCTACCTTCTCCCCAGCCCCACACCCTTCCCATTTATCTCTCCATCCCATATGCTCCCAGTCTCATTCCTGATGAAGGGCTTTTGTCCTGCTCCTCAGATGCTGCCGGACCTGCTGTGCTTCTCCAACACCACTGTAATCTTGAGAGGAGTCAGTTGATTGAGAGGGTTTTCGGATATTTTCTATTGTTGACCACAGGCTGTGGGTGATAGCAGAACTTTAGCAACAACCATTTTAGTGAACAGCCAAAGGACTGAGCACACGTCTGATCACGCATAAATCAACATTTTTCTTAAAATTGTTAGATAAAAGATGGAAGACTGAAGTATGCAACTTTGCCCATCAAGACCATTTCACCAATGAGTTTATCACTGATTCCTTTCCAAGTCAGGGTGCTGTGGGCCTTGGAGGGTAACTTGAAAATGGTGGCGTTCCGTTGCACCTTCCAACCTTGTCCTTATAGTCAGTACAGCTGTTGAGCTTTGAAGATTCTGTGAAAAATGCCCGAATGACTTACTCCAGTGCATCTTATAGTTGGTGCACTATGCTGCAGTTGTGCCTTAGCGGTGAAGAGAATGAATATTTCAGGTATTTAAGAGGGTACAATCAAGTGACTGCATTGTCGTGAACCGTGTCCAGTTCTTTAAGAAATTATTGAAGTTACACCCATCTAGGCAAACGGAGTGATTTCTGTTCCTCGTCTCATTTGTGCCTTGCCAACGATGTAGGTTTCACGTGGCAATGAGTTGAGTTTATAATCAAAAAAAGTCTCAAGAACATGTTGTTGCTGTCAAAGTGTTTATGTAGCCAGTTTCTATACGCTTTCCCCCGAAATAATAGCTCTGTGGCCGATTATACGGGGTAATTTGTTCACAGCAAAGTTATTGAATGTTAATGAGATATGACTAGATTCTCATTTGTCAGAGTGATCATTACTCTATTTCGTCCTTGTGTGGACCAATCTGATTCCAGTCGCTGTCTGATTTCAGTGCTTGAAATTTCAACCGTTCTTCGCATAAATGTCTCCATCTGCCTTAATAATATGTAAGGACGCTGCACGGGACAGCAGAGATTTACGGACATGTTGTCAACACTGGAGAAAATGGTGCTTTGTGGAATGATTGGTTAGGCTGGGATTATTCTCCTTGAAACAAAGGAGGCGGAGTGGAGCTCGAAAATCACATAATAACATTTATAAACGTTCAATGTTCATGGGATTTGACAGGGTAGTTACGGGCAGGTGGTTTCCCGTCTGGTATGAGGAGACCACCAGAGGACATGAACTCAGAATTAGATATTGCCTATTTAGTTCAGAAATGAGGAGTAATTTCTTTGCTCAGGGGCCAGTGAATCGGTGGAACTCCTTGCCGAAACTGTTGTTGAGGCTGAGTTGCTGTGTATTTTCAAACTGTGCCAGACAGATATTTAACCATAAAGACGATGATGCTTTGCCGAGGCAATGCAGGAGAATGGAGTTGAGGATTATCAGATCAGCCATTAGTTCGTTGAATGGTGGAGCAGACTCGATGGGCTGAAGGGCCGACTTCCAATCCTACATCATTTGGTCTAACGCCTTATTTTATTGATACCTTTAGAATTCTGTGGGGATAGGATTCAGTGATAGAAAAGGTTTCTCAAACTGATGAGACAGATCAGGATCTAGGCTCATAAGCTCATGAACAAGAAATGTGCTGTGGCCTGGAGACAACAAATGGCACTGGGCACACCGCAGATGGGTATGTGCAGAAGTTGTGTTTGCTAAAGAAAATTGGTGGACTGTTGCCAACTTGGTGATCATGCTGGATGATGGATTGCGGTATGATTCACACAGCAAAAGGTTGTGAAAGAATGAAAGATTCGTTTCATTGGAAAAGTTTTCTGCGTTTCCAATTCAATTGACTGTTTAAAATACTGATCAGAACTTTGTGTGGAGTATTACATTAAAATTCAAAATCCCACTGGATAAACCATTGCACCCGATCTCTCCTTATTTGTTTCACTTTCATTCGATGTAAATTCATAGACAGTCAAGATGGAATGAAAGGAGGAAAGAAACGTTGCCCTCCTTTTCATTATCCCAATTTAACTTACAACATAAACAAATTGGTGTATTTCTACTTTGATATGGTATCGATTTATCACCAATCTCCAGTGCAATGAAGGGAAAGAGCAAGATTCTCCATCCAATGCATACTAAAGATGCGAGGCACAAAGGGAAAACACAGCTGCGTTTGATAGAAGTAACAGCCAGAGTAGGATTCAAATCCACACATGCGCAATGGAAGAGCAACCCGTCGCCTTAACCTCTGGGCCACTTCAGCTCATTGCAAAGTGGCTCACATGTGACTCGGTCAAGATCACATATGGTGCACCGAGGGGATAAGAAATTCCCTGAGCGGAATCGAAACCACACCAGTATATTTCTGCTTTCAGCGAATAATAATACCAGCAAAATCCAAGGAATTGACCTCTTCCTTGGAAGGGATACCCTTGTCCTTGATTTATTCCGAGTCGGAACTGTCTCAGAATGAAACAGCAAACATGAAATTCCCGTCACATTCACACGCACATTTAGTCTTGACGCATAATTTCTTCAGACAGTTTCTCTCTCACGTGAAGCAGTATACATGGAGAGAGAATTGAAGGTGATATTTTAGCTCGATGGTCTTTCTCATATGGTTGAACCTGAACTGGGTAAAATTCCCGGACATGCAGTTTTGATCGTTCTTTTTATTAATTTTGCTGCAACTTCACTCTGTTCATTGCAATGATCGGAAGTGAATTGGATTTATATGATTGGAAAGTTTAATGTTGTATTCAATTTGCTCCGAAATTATTTCAGCTTAAAGAAAATACTGATGAGAAAATACAGAAGGTTAAACTACAAAACAAGATGCCAGTTTTGAGGTCAGTTACTTTGGCAGATTTCAGTGTTTATCAAATTAACCCAACATCATGCCGATTATCCTCCCATCTTTAACCCATGGGATTAAAGAAGGAAATCGATCTCCAAGAGACAGGTCATTTCCTATTCATTATTGAATATCTTCACGTGACAATATACAAAATCTGCTCAGTTCCATTTATAACGTTTCACGTGGAAAATTAATAGAAATCTTTCAAAACTCTATTTATTTTGCCGAATCTTATTCAGCTGCATTCGTTTCCGATATTTATTTACATCTAAAGTCGTCCAAAGTAGACATTATTTCCTCGCACCTTCCACCCCCCCCCCACCCCCCCACCCCCCACACACCTTACTTTTACACTTTTACCTGACCACAGGCTGACTCTCTCCTGGTGAAACTCACTGCTTCTGTGTCTCTAAATGTGCCTTTCTAAATATTTTGGAAACGGTTTCTCTGAGTGACAGAAAATCTGCTCCCATCATTTCTGTGTCCAACATCAATGGCATTGAAATCCTGACGATCAGAAATTTGCGAACTTGAAAGAATGAATTTACCAACTATTTACTTTCTCCAAACCTCAAATCCTCTGGAAAACTTCCATTCGTTTTTCCTTGGTTCAGTTTCAAATTTTCCAACCCACAAATAAATAAAATTCCATTCCCACTAAACGCCGTCAGCATTGTCTCGAATGTCTTAGCAGCCCAGTAAACGTTGGCAGTGTCCTCGCTGATAGAATCACAGATTCCCTACAATACAGAAAGTACAATTCACCCAATCGAGTCTGTAGGGACACTCTGAACAGCACCTCAACCAGACCTAGCACCTGCCTCTATCCCTGCAGGCCTCTGGCTTGTGATTTCAAATAAACCTGCTGGAATAAAACCTCGCATCGTGTGACTGCTGACCTTATCACTGCGTTACCCATGTCTAATTCAATTAACTGACTGAATTCACTCCCTGGACACATCAGGGCAATTTAACATGTCCAATCCACCTACCATACCGACTTTCGAGCAGTGCGAACCACCGAGCAAATGTACCATCACATTGAACACTAGCTGTATCATGTGTAATGGCTTTTCACACTGGTAACTCATCCTAGTGAAAGCAAGCTGCGCCCATCAACCGGAATTCAATGCATCCAAACGCGGTTCTACGCTGTACAACCTCATTAGTGCTGCTGGAAATGTTCCTGCACTCAAGTCTGAATGGGTTTGCTCAGTTTTCTTCCTCAGATTCCTGCTTTAAATAAACATATCAGTCAGGAACAAATCTATATAATGGTTTTCATTGCAACACAAACACAATGTGCAGGTTGCAGAAGTTACGTGTTTGCACTTTCACTGACACTCTCTCTCCCCAGGAGCTGCAGTCCTTCCCGTGCTGATTCAGACAGCACTGTCCTTCCTACATAGAACATAGAAGAATACAGCGCAGTACAGGCCCATGGGACCTCGATGTTGCGCAGATCCAAGCCCACCTAACCTACACTCGCCCACTATACTCCATATGCCTATCCAATGCCCGCGTAAATGCCCATAAAGAGGGAGAGTCCACCACTGCTACTGGCAGGGCATTCCATGAACTCATGACTCGCTGAGTAAAGAACCTACCCCTAACATCTTTCCTGTACCTACCGCCCCTTAATTTAAATATATGCCCCCTCGTAATAGCTGACCCCATACGTTGGAAAAGGTTCTCACGGTCAACCCTATCTAAACCCCTAATCATCTTGTACACCTCTATCAAGTCACCCCTAAACCTTCTTTTCTCCAATGAAAACAGCCCCAAGTGCCTCAGCCTTTCCTCATACGATCTTCCTACCATACCAGGAAACATCCTAGTAAACCTCCTCTGCACCCGTTCCAGTGCCTCCACATCCTTCCTATAGTATGGCGACCAAAACTGCACACAATACTGCAGATGCGGCCGCACCAGAGTCTTATACAACTGCAACATGACCTCAGGACTCCGGAACTCAATTCCTCTACCAATAAAAGCGAGTACGCCATATGCCTTCTTCACCGCACTATTTACCTGGGTGGCAACTTTCAAAGATCTGTGTACATGGACACCAAGATCCCTCTGCTCATCCACACTACCAAGTATCCGACCATTAGCCCAGTACCCCATCTTTTTGTTACTCCTGTGACATGTCCCATCGAGAATGGAAGGCCAGGCATTAATAACCTTCACTGGGGAACAGAGCGACAGGTTTAAAACATTTACGATGCCCCCAGCGGAGAATTGAGCCCTGTGACAGGAGGGGACACGAACGACGGTACTGTGGAGGACAACAAAATCGAAGGAGGTCCTTCAGCCTTTTGTGGCTGCCCTTGTCCAACATAACTGCTAAACGACCTGAATCAAGATTTCCATCATTTAGCCCATAGTCTGATATGTCTTGGCATCACAAATTCACATCTGTTGTTTTTTTCCAGTTTAGAAGGGTTTCCGCCTCTCTGACCGTTTCCGCACATATAATGAAACCTTACTGCCTTTTCCCGAAATCTCTTCGCCCCAGTGTTAGATCCCTCCATCAATTCGAAACGCTTCTTTCAGTGTATTCTATCCACATCCTTCATTATTTTGTACATCTCAGTTGTGTCTTCTCCAATCTCCTCTGCTCGGCGACAAACAACCCAGTCTGTCCAATCTCTCATCATAACTGAAACTCTTCAGACCAGACAATATCCCATTGAATCTCTCCTGCAACGTTCCCAGTGCGATCACATCATTGCTATACTATGAATTGCAGAACTGCACACAGTAATCTAGCTAGAGCCGAATTAACTTTTTTTTTCCTATTCTGTTACAGTATGAGGGCGTCGCTGGTTCGGCAGTATTGATTGTGATCCCTAATTACACAGCGAGCAGTTGAGGCTCAATCGTACTGCAGTGAGTCGAGAGTCACATCGAGACCCGACCAGGTAAGAATAGCAGGTTCCTTCCTCAAAGGACGTCAGTGAACCCGATGGCTTTGTTTTTCTCAACAATTGACCATGGATGTATAGGTGTTATTAGATTCGTAATTCCAGATATTTATTGAATCTCAATTCTAACACCTGACATGGTTGGAGTCAAACCCGGGTCCCTGGTTCATTTGCTTGGTGTCTGAGTTAACAGTCCAGTGGAAATAGCGCTCGGCCATTGCAGAAAACCCGTGAAACTAATCTTTCGCAATGAAGTCATTTTTCCTCGATATCGTCCTGTGTCATTTTCCTGAGCTTGACCGCCAATAATCGCAAGTCCATGTCAGTAAAAGCTGCTGCCTGAGGATTGGCCTCACAACAGCGGTAACCAAATGGATCAACTGGTCTGCAGGTCCCGATGGTGGGGTTGGGGCATGTTCATGCAGCCACATTGACCACAGCAGCACAGAGTGAACAGTATCAATGTGAGAGTCAGTTTTAGATTCTGCAGTGCCTCAATGAAATAGGAAATGACTCCACAACCATATGATGAAACAGCCGCGCTCCGAAAATTAGTGCTCAGTTAAACCTGTTACATCGGCTACTTCACCAGTTTCCCCCCCACAAGGCAGTAATCACTGCTACCACATAGTCCAAATTCACAGCCCCAGAATCAGAGGAATTGAGTGGCGCAATCAAGAAGATCCAACTGGAAGTCGGGATGGGGATGAGGTCGCACAGATACTCGAGGACTCCAGTGACCCAACCGGTGAATGCACGGTATTTCTATGACGTTTTAGAGGCGCAAGAAATTCCGAGGTTGGGAGTGCTCCTGGTCAAAGGCGGGGCAGAAGGAATTTTTTTTCCAGTTTATAGCAATCTATAGTGCATGTTGCTGAGACAGCTGAGTGCCACAACTGCAGCGTGTGCGGCTGGTTTGAAGTTTGAAATTGCTTCACAATCACCAACTTGCCTGGAATGAATTGCTTTCACCATTTTCATTTCCAATTGTTTAATATCTCCCTGCAGTCTGCTGATTTCTTCCTCATGGTTAATTGCATGACTAACTGTTGTATGATCTGCACACTGCTACATCTCGGCCACTACAGGTAAATATGAATCATTGATTTATATGAGAAAACAGTGGAACTCACTGCAGGCATGCTTCGTAGGTTTGCAAGCGATACCAAAATTGAAGACATTGAGGAAGATTATATAAGTTTCAAAAGGATCTCATTCCAATGATTCGTTGGGCTGAAAAATGTAACATGGAGTTCAATCTGGATATATGAAAGGTATTGTATCTTGGTACAACAAGTTGCGTAGTGTTGGAGAACACAGAAGCTAGGGGTGCAGGTACATAATTCCTTGTAGTTTGCATCACCTACAGACAACTTGATTCAAAGGCATTTAACATACTTCCCTTCATTGTTCAGTCCTTTGTGTATAGTAGTTGGGACGTTATATTGAAGCTTTGCAGGATATTGATGAGACCTCTTCTGGAATATTATGTCCAGTTCTGGCCGCCCAGTTGTAGGAATGATATTATTCAGCTGGAGCATGTTCAGAAAAGGTATACACGCATGTTGCGGTGTGTGGAAGTTTGACTTATAATGAAAGGCTGGATAGGCTGAGACTATTTTCAGATTTGAGATTGAGGTGCTGGAAAACCACAACAGGTCAGGCAGCACGTGAGGAGTAGGAGAATAATTTTTCGTGCAAGTATCGTTCATCAGGCTCTTCCCGGAAATGTCGATTCTCCTGCTCCTCAAATGCTGCCTGACCTGCTGTGCTTTCCCAGCACAACACCCTCGACTCTGATCTCTCATCTGCAGTTCTCACTTTCTCCTAGTTGAGACTGTTTCCACTGTGGGTTAGGAGTTTGAACGGCCACCTGACAGAAGTTTATGAATAATTGAGAGGCAAGTTAGACTTTACGATACCTGCCTTTTCCCAGGAGGGGGATTTCAAGACGAGAGGGCATATGTTTAAGATGAAAAGAGAGAGATTGTTTTAAAAAAAGACATGTGAGGCATTTTTGTAGAGAAGGTGTTTTACGTGTGCAATTAACGTGCTGAGCAAGTGATGCATGAGGGTACGTTTCCAACATTTAATGGCAATTGATTCCAAACATGAATGAGAAAGTGGGATTTTAAAAATTAATGTATTCATGCCTAGTACATCAGTTATTTCCCAGAGGACATTTAAGAGCCAATCACGTTATTATCCATCTGGAGTCTCCTGTGGGGCAGAGCAGATGAATATGACAGTTTGCTTCCTGAACTGGCATGAGTGAATCAGATGGGATTTTCCACACAACTGATTCAGGTCGTCATGAGAATCTTCAATTCCAGGTACTTATTGAATTCAAACTCCACTATCTGTCATGCCAGGACCTGAACCCTTTGTCTCCAAAATATTACCTGGGGTTTTGTTTCACAACAAAGTAATAAAACTACAAGGGCATTATAACCACTCAATGAGTAGAGGAGGAGGCAGATTGCACTAGATTAGTTTGGCAGGATGTTCAGCATTAATTGATTGCAGTGACGGGCCTGTTTTCATGCTGTATGACTCTATGATAGGCGCTATGGAACAAATAGCTGGTTGGGATTAACAGCAGCATTGACAGCATAATCGATCACCCGATAGGATATATAATCCTGCTGGAGTGTCCGGAGATTGTTTTGCTCAGTGATCCCTTCCCACACACGGGACTGGTGAACGGCTTGTCCCCAGTGTTATTGATTGTATGAGTTTCCATTTCTGTAGTTAATTGGATCCCTTCCTGCAGTTCCCACATTGTCCTCCCTTCTCTGTGGTATTGGTGTCCTTTTTTCTACACTGGTTGAACGATCCTTTCAAATTATGACCACACAGATACAAATCCTGTTTTCCATGTTGTGAATGTATTTTCATTCTTTCTCATTCACCCACAGGGTGTGGGTATCACTGGTCAGGACAACATTTACTATTCGCCCCTCGTTCGTTGTTGTCTGGCTACACCACAAACCTGGGTGCGAGCCCAGCCTCGGGTCTCTGTCTGTGGGCAGTATGCACATTCTCTGCGTGTTTGTATTTTTATTTCTCCCTCTGACCAAAGATGTGACAATTACTGGGATTAACAATGGGAAATGCAGGCTTATGAGATAGGGACTACCGTGGGGTCTGGTGGGATTCGCTTCGGATGGATGTGTGGACTGGAAGGGCCGACTAGACTGCTTCCCCACACGGTGGGGATTCCTGAATTAAGGGTCAGCTCATGTTTTTATTCTGGTTCTAGAGTGTCTCGTAGGCAGGACTGGGTGAAGATGGTAGAATCCCCTGCATAAGGGGCACGATTGAATGGGATTGCAGGAAATTAACGTTATTATCTCTGTTCCTGAGGTCAGGCTTGAATTTCAGGTTTTATTCGTCGAACTTAAACATCACCGTTTCCGTGTTCCAGTCGCCAAGGATGACTAGTTTAAAATATCATCCCAACACCACCTTCTCCAGGTTGAAGTCTTGACTGTGTGGAAGAAACTGATACTGATCGGATGCAAGCAAATGTAGCTGCCACCACCAGTGTCGGAAACACAGATCCAAATAGCAAAATCATCTTTTAAACCCACCACTGCAAAGTTAAGGGCTCCACACGCTCCACTTATGCCACTCAGCTGTCTTTGCAAGATGTACAGGAAATCGCTATGAGAGTATAAACGGGGACAACCATTCCCTTGATCAGGAGCACACTCAACCAGGAATTTCTTGCGCCTCTATACCATCATAGAAGGACCGCACGCTCACCTATTGCATCATTGTGCCAGAGAGTAACTCTGCACACTCATTCCCATTCCCATTTCCGGTTCGATCTGGGCGGCTGTGCCGATATTGAGCTAAAATGCTATTGAAGTATACATTTCAACAATATCCTGTCCCCCGAGTCTTTGACGCTTTGTCGAAATCTATCAATCTCATTTTTCAACTTTCTCATTCAAGGGATCTCCACAGCCACTGAGGATATCGAACTGAAAGATTCAGCTCATTCTCAGATCCCACATTTCTGTCACTGTTCGCTGAGTACTGATATTGTACATTGGCTGTTCTTCCGAACATTTCCTCTGCTAGTATACTTATTGTTGCTTGCAAGCATCCTGTTCTGTGGTTACTGTGATCGTGGTTGTCGGTATTTTGCATTGTGACCACAGCAACCTCGATTTGAACCCAAATCACGGCACTAAGTGTTCTCTCCGTTGTCCTTTTTGTGACACATGTTAAGAAATTAATTGTTTTACCTTCAAATTCCGCTCTCTTACATCACTGTATTTCATATATCAGGATTCAAACACATCCGTTGTCGGGGATTTCTCTCCTTCCCACGATCATTAAACCTCCTTTCCGTCCCTCTCCCCATTTCTCTGAGGCAATGCACAATCTATCACTCTCTTTCACATTCATACTGTTCTGTCTGCGCTGCTGCTGAGGTGACTGTTGTTGGGTGTACGTGCTCCAATACCACCATCGGGACCTTCAAACAAATCGACCATTTGAATCCCGGGGTTGTGAAATCAATCCCCATGTAGCAGCTTTTACTGACACAGGCCAGAGACAATTGGAGTGTCAGGCTCATGGAAAATACCCAGTGCAGTTTTTGTGAAAATACATTTTATTGGAAAAGATCAGCTTTTATGGCTTTCTGCGTTGGTCTTGTGATAATTTCATAGGACTGATAATCCAGAGACCGAGGTAATAGTCTGGGTACTCGGGCTTGGATCCCACTATGTCATGATTCTCAAATTTGGATTCAAAAAATATATGCAAGGAAGAATCTAATGACTACTATAGATCCATTGACAATTGTTGAAAAAAAAAATCTGTTCCACTGATGTCATTTCGGGATTGAATTTGCTATCCTTACTTGGTCTGGGCTGCATGCGACTTCACACTCATAGCAGTATGGTTGAGTCTCAACTGCCATCTGGGCAATTCGGAATGGGAAATAAATTCTGCTTAGCCCGAATCACCCTCATACTAATCCAGAAATTTTAAAACAAATGCTCATTAGGCTCTAGCAAGAGTATTGTGTGCAGTTTTGCAAGTCACATTATAGCAGGGATGCGATCACACTGAGAAAATTGCAGGAGATATTAACCGGGATACTGTTTGGGCTGAAGAGTTTCAGTTGTGAAGAAAGACAGGACAGAGTGGAGTGTTTGTCACAGTGCAAATGAGATGTAGACAAGACATGATTGAGTTAGGGTATGGAAAGTGTTGACCGAACGAGTTTCCCATTGATGGTGGGATCGATCAGCAGGGGCCAGCGACTTAAGGAGAAAGTCAGAAAGGTTTGAAAAGATGTGCGGAAAAGCTTTATCAGCCAATGAGTGGTTGGAATTTGGAATACACTGCCTGCATTTTTCAGAGCGGCAGAAACCCTTATAACCTGAATAAATATTCAGATGTGAACGTTTTATGCCAAGACATATAAGACTGTGGGGTAAGCATTCTGACCTGGGATTCAGTTCATTAGGCAGTTGTTTTTGACAAGTGTGGCCAGATTTGGTTGAAGGGCCTCTTTTGACACTCTTGTCATCGGTCGTATAATAGTTAGTGTCCCCGCCTGTCACAGGGCTCAATTTTCCGCTGGGGTCAGTATAAACGTTTTAAAACTGTTGCTCCATTCCCAAGTGCGGGTATAGAAACGTATCCTTCCATTCTGGATGGGGCATGTCACAGGAAGGACAGTGCTGCCTGAATAAAGGTGGGGAAGGACTGCAGCTCTCAGGCAGGCAGAGTGTCAGTGAACTGCCAAACACTTGACTTCTGCAAACTTCACCTTGTGACTGTGTGGAATGAAAAGCATTTGACAGACTTGTACCGGATTGAAGTGTTTCCTAGAAGACGAAGCTGAGGAAGAAACAACATAAACACATTCAAATATGAGTGCAGAAACATTTCCCGCAGCACGAATGAAATTGTCAAGGACAGAGTAGCGTTTCGATACATTGAATTTGGGTTCATTTGTTTTGATGAGGCTGTTACCTGGGTATAAAACCATTAAGAAATGATTCAGTATTTGCTCAGTATGATGGGACATTGTCTCAGTAATTCGCACTGCTGTTCAGAGGGAGGGTTAGGTTGATTGGCAAAGTTAAACTGCCCTCTCGTGTCCAGGGAGTGAATTAAGTAAGTTAGGTGAATTAGCCATGGGTAACGCGGGGATAAGGTCAGACGTCACAGGTTATACTCCAACAGGTTTATTTGAAATAATAAGGGGGAGGGATTCCCCTTCTCCAGCTGAAATATAAGGAAATAGGGAGGGGAGCTAGGTCTGGGTGAGATGCTCTTCAGAGAGTCGACACCGGCTCGATTGACTGAAATGCTCTTTCTGCACTGTAGGATTCTGTGATTCTATGAATTGTTAATGACGGTGTTTACTGGGGTGTAAAGCCGATAGAGAAGATGCTGATGGGGGTGTACTGAGGATTTTATTCACTTGTCTTCTTGGAAAATTGAGAACAGTTATCCCTGAACCAAGGAAGACTTAATGGGATTTTTTCAAGTTATGAAAGATTTAGCATAATATTCCACCTAAAGCATTGTAAATGGAACTGAGTGGATCTTTATTTATTGTGAAGGGAAGATGTTACATAATGAATAGGAAGTGACCAGTTGCTTGGAGTTCGACTTCCTGCTTTCATCACATGCGTTAAGGATTTGAGAACAAACACCATGATGTTTGGTCCATTTAATACTCAGTGAAATCTGCCAAAGCAACAAGCAACAAAACTGGTGGGTTTTCCTTTGCACTTTAACCCTCTGTTTTTCGAAGCAGTATTTTCCTTAAGCTGAAATAAAGTCAGAGCAAATGTGAGTACAACATTAATAGTTCCAATGAGATATATCTAATTCACTTCTGATTATTACAATGAACATTGTGAGGTTACAGCAAAATTAAAGTGGAACGAACAAATCAGCATTTCTTCTGGTTTAATCCAGTTCAGGTTCAGCCATATGAGAAAGGCAACTGAGCGACAACATCGCCTTTATTTCACTCACCGTGGCTGTTTCTTCACGTGAGAGAGATAGTGACTGAAGAAATTATGAGTCAAATGTAGGTGTAAATGTGACGGAAAATTCTTGTCCTGTTTCATTCTGACTCAGTTCTGACTCAGAATGTATTAATGACAGTTATTCATTCTGACCAGCAGCGCTATTATTGGAATTTTCTATTATTATAATTCCAGTGAAAGCAGAAACACAATGGTGTGGATTCGATTCCGCTCTGGAAATTTCTCATTGATGACTTTCACCACATGTAACTTGATGAGGTCACATGTCACCCCACTACAAAATGTGCAGAGGAGACCGAGAGATTATGGTGGTGGGTTATTATACCGCTGTGCTCCACATTCACGGGTTCGAGTCACACTCTGGTTGCTAACTGTACGCACCACTCTAGCAGTTTTTCTTTGCACCTCGCACTCTGGTATACACTGGATCGAGAATCTTTTTCTTGCCCTTCACTGCACGGGCGATTCACAAATAATAGACACCACATTAAAGTAGAAATAAAGAGTGAGAGCAGTCATTCTATTCAATTGTAGATGCAATTGGTGTAATGAGAAGGAACGCATTTTTCTTTCCGCCCTACATTCCATCTTGTCTTTCTATGAATTTAATTCGAAAGAAAGAGAGAAAAAAACAAGAGATCAGGAGCACAAGTTTATCCAGTGGGATTGTTCATGAGTGTTTTAACCTAACACTTCACACAAAGACCTGATCAGTATTTCAAACAGTCACTCGGAATTAGAACCGCAGAAAATTTCTCCAATGAAACAAACATTTCAATCTTTCACAAATTTCTGCTGTGTGTGAATCATACAACGATCCATCATCCAGCCTGATCACTTGACTTGCCAACTGTATAAGATCTAGCAACTTCCTTCAGCAATCCTTCGGCGTCTGGTACGAATCCCACAAGAGAGACATCTGAATCAGACAGTGAAAGAAGGTCGTTAAAAAATATGGAAAAAAAGGGGCCAGAAATCTGAACCAAACACCTATTCTGTTGTAACTCAAACCCACAAACTTTGAATCGCAATCTTAACAATTCAGTAGAAGTCCAACACGTCTTTCAATGTGCCACAGAGTTGTTCTAGCCTCCATTTTACTGCACCCAAAGTTACGGTGCTCAAGTCTTTCATCAAGCATTTCTTTATTCTCGCCCCAGTTTACAGTACTTGGTCCTTAACCGTGTATGGTCTAAACCCCTCAAGTGATCGGCTCAGTACTCCTGAAACATTTTAAAGACCCTTCGCTTCACCACACCTTCAAATAGTGAGTTCCAGACAAACGACACTCTCAGGATGCAAACGTTCTTCCTAAATCTTCTCTGAACATCCTCTCTCTAGCGTTCCATCTATATCCCTGGTTACTAACCCTTCCCATAGAAGTTTATTCATGTATCACATATCTATCCCCTTTCTGTGCACGTTAAACAATTCCTCTCAGCTTTCTTCGCTCTCAGATAAAGAGCTCCAGTCGAGCGCATCTATCTTTGCAGTGGCGAGAATGTCGTACTTTAAAAGCACAACAGGTCAGGCAGCATCAGAGGAGCAGGAGAATTGATGTATCGGGCATACGCCCTTCATCAGGAATGAGATTTTGAGTCGGTGTTGAGGGAGAGGAATGGTGTTGTTGGTCAGGTTGGTGAAAGTGATAGGTGAATGAAGGTGAGGGAGAAGGTGGTAGTTCCGGGCGGGGGGGAAATTGATGGCCGGGTCCAGAGACCGGTGCCTGGTTGGGGGCTTTGGACTGGAATAATGGGGGGACGAGGTGAAATGATGAAACTGGTGAAATACACATTTATCCCGTGTGGTTGCAAGATCCGAAGGTGGAATATGAGACGTTCTTCCTCCAGGCATCGGCTGGTAATGAAATGATGGTGGCTTGTGCCCGAAGCAGCGATTCTCTTCTCTTCAGACGTGCTGTTTGACGTGCTGTGCTTTTCCAACACGACACTCTGGACTCTGAGCTCCAGCACCTGCAGCCCTCACTTTCGCTTATCTTCGCAGGGGGAATAGTCGAGCTCGTGCACCACCTTGGTAAATCTCCTCTGACCACCCTCCCGTGCAAACACACGTTGCCTGTGGCTGGCGATCAGAACAGAACAAAATTATCCAAAGAAAAGCAGAAATATCTGAACAAAACCAGCAGGTCTAGTGGATCTGGGGAGAGATTTTCGAGCTAAACGATCCGCCTTTGGAACGAATGATATGTGTAGGTGGGGCAGGAAGGTGAAAGAAGGTGCACAGGGTCTAAAATGACTGAACTTGATGTTGGATATGAAGATTGCATGGTCTCCCAGTAGGAAATGACGTGCTACTCTTCCAACTTGCGCTTTGCCATGCGGGAGCTCTGCAGCAGACCAAACTGAAATAGAGGCATGGGAACACAGTGGGATGTTGCAGTGACAGGGACCTTGAAGCTCAGTACCTTTTCTTGCTTGCAGATAGAACGTATATTGTACTCACGTTTGTCACCCGCTCTGTTTTTTCTCTCCCCAGTCTAGACGATATCACATTGTGAGCCGGAAATGCAGAACATTACACAGTGAGGAGAACATCGTAATCGAGCAGCATTACACCTCCTGGGATTTCGTGGAATAGTGTCATATGGGAAAGTGCTGGAGGGTCAAGGAGGATTGGACGAGGGTGTACAGCGAGAAATTGTCCTGCATATTGCCGGTATTCAGCTGTATGGGTGAGTGAAGAAAGGGCAGTAGAATGCATATCATCCTGAGCTTCCTGTTATAAGAAAACACCTCACAATGGAGCAAAACTGCCAAATGATTTTCATTCCAATGCCGACACTAGATACAGCTTTCAGAAGTCACGTGTTTGCACTGTCAGTCTGTCTCCCCGGGAGCAGTAGTACTCACCCACGTTGATTCAGATAGCACAGTTCTTCCGTGACATTTCCCTTCGAGAATGGAAGGGCAGTTATTTATAACCCGTACTTGGAACGGAATATCTGTATTGCCCAATAAGAATTGCTTAACTCCTTTTTCACATCACTTGACCCATAACCTTGTATGTCTCCAGTTTGTCCAATCCCTCTTCTTCAGCCCGTACAATATCCTGGCAAATCTCCCCTGCATTGTTTCCAGTGCTGTCGCATCCCTGCTATAATGTGAATTGCATAACTACACACAATAGTCTCGCTAGAGCCGAATGAACAAGTGAAATAAATGATGCGGAAGTCCACAGAAACTGGTGCTTTTTGAATAAAGTTTATTTTCCTCAATGTTGCCCTGTGCCCTTTTCCTGAGCCTGATGTTTCAATAATCGCAGGTCCATGTCAGTAAAAGCTGCAACCAGAGGATTGATCTCACAACCGCGGTATCGAAATGGATCAACTGGTTTGAAGGTCCCGATGGTGAGACTTACGCATGGTCACCCAGCAACAGTGAGCGCAGCAACACAGGCTGAACGGGGTCAATGTGGAAGTGATTGTAAGGGAAATGGGAAAGGGAACTTAAAGGTGGTAAGTGATTGCGGGAGGGAGGGAATTCTCTGAGAATGAGTGAGTCTGAATCCTTAAATATGAATCGCAGAGATGTGTGTGAGAGAGTGGGTTTGATGGGGGAAAATCGTAATCTCTGAGAATGCTTTCATGTAAAATCAACTAATTCCTTTCCGTGTTTCTTCAGCATGAGTCACAAGGAGGAAAATGCAGTGACTCGGATTCTAACGAGCTTACTGCGGCCACAATGCAGAATCTTTTAACAATTAAACAATCACTGAGTCATGAGGAGACACGCTTTTAAAACAATGATAATCACAGTGACAGAGGATATGTTAGGAAGAGTAGCAGATGCACAACAGGAATATTAGGCGAGCGATAGCAGACATGTGGGAATTCAGAATTAGCTGAATCTTTAAATTCGATATCCGCAGACGCTGTGGTGGTTCCATCGAGGACAGCATGTTGATGACTGAGTTTGATAGATTTCTAGAAACAACAAGGTTCATGGGGTAGTGCGGGATATTAGTGTAATGTATGTTTAAATAACAGTGTGTTAATAACAGTTTTTTCACCAACTTCCCCATACAAGGAGGTACCCATTGCTGTAGTCACTCACATAACCCCAGTTCTGAGTACCGGTATCAGACAAACTTCGTGGAGGAGCCACGAATACCAAACCAAAGTGGGGGTGGAAATGAGCACGTGAAGCTATTCTATGGCACCAGTGACATGACTGGTAAAGGTGCAGTCATAGAGTCATAGAGTTATAGAGATGTACAGCATGGAAACAGACTCTTTGGTCCAACCCGTCCATGCTGATCAGATATCCCAACCCAATCTTGTCCCACCTGCCAGCACCCGGCCGATATCCCTCCAAACCCTTCTTATTCACATACACATCCACATGCCTTTGAAATGTTGCAATTGTACCAGCCTCCATCACTTCCTCTGGCCGCTCATTCCATACACGCATCACCCTCTGTGTGAAAAAGAAAACCTTTAGGTTTCTTTTATATGTTTCCATTCTCAACCTAAATCTCTGCCCTCTCGTTCTGGACTCCCCGAAACAGGTGAAAGACTTTGTCTATTTATCCAAGCGCGTGAAATGCTGAGGCTGGGAGTGCTTCTGGTCAAAGGCGAGGTGGAAGGGCATATTAGTCTCAATTTATTATATTGTTAAAATTCAGCAGCAGCATTAACCCGCACTGAGGGTTGGCTCAGAGAAAGCGTGCTGGAGCCTTAAGAGAGAGGTCGATGTATTGAAAGCATTCTAAGAGATTTTCCTCAACAAAGCGGTATTTTGTTACTTTTACAGGAAGAACTGCTTTTGCTCACATCGTCTCCACACCATTCTCTTGCTCCAGTAAACATTCCAATCCAGCGTACATTGCTTCTATTCCAACACAGAAACACGTCCTATTCTCTCTCCATTTGGAATAACCTGATTTGACAATGTCATTCTTTGAATGGAGAAATGCAGCAGGGAGTTGTTAGTGCAGCGTCGATGTATTGGGCTAGTAATCTTTGGAGACTGGAATGCGGCAGCTGCTGTTACTTAAATTCGATGAGTAAAATCTGGAAAATACACACAATGTCAGCAACAGAGACAATAACTTTGTATTGCTGAAAACTCATTTATTCATGTTCCTTCAAAAGGGAAATCTGCCGACCATAATGAATCCTGTCAACATGTGACTCCAGACCCACAAAAATGTAGTCCACCCATGAATGCCCTCTGACTCAGTTCAAGGTGAATTAAGAATGAACAACAAATGCTCTTCAGACCAAGGATAACAACATTCCGTGGGAGAATAAGGAAAAATAAAAATACATGGACAACAAGGAAAATAGGAATCGTGTCTGTGTGGACTCGAATTCAACTGATTATCAAACTAAATAGACACAAGGATATCCACGGCGCCAAGAAGTTAGGACCATGGGGTGACTGCAGGAAGGGATTCAATTACCTGCTTAGGTGTAAACTCACTTGCTCAGTCACAATGCGCACAGGTCATTCACAACTTCCATATGTGAGAACTGATCCCTCAGGAGACAAATTGACAGAGTCAACAGTGAGTTTACAAATGACAGCAGGAGATCGAAACTGCTGTTATTGCAGCTGTTCAACCCAACCAGCAATGAACCCTGTTTGGATGCGTGTTTCAAGTGGAGTTCCATTGTTTTCTGATGTCAATCCGTGATGTCGACTTAGTTGCAGGAGCCAAAATTCAGAAGTTTGCTGATGATGCAACAATTGGTCGTGCAGTTGACTATGACGACGAATGTCAGAGATTGCAAGGAAGTATCAATCTGGTGGAAAGGAAAATGGCGAATGGAATTGAATCCAGACCAAGGAGTGTTAACGAAATTAGGGAGAAGAAATAATAGCAGTGAGTATTCTGTGTGGTGCAGACAGACAAAGAGATCTTGGCGTGGACATTCATGATCGCTGAAGATCAATGGACTGGGGAATCAGTTGGATGAACGTGCGTACTGTCGATGCTGGAGATCACAGTCAAGATTAGAGTAGTGCTGAAGAAGCACAGCAGGTCAGGCAGCATACATGTAGCAGAAACAAAAGACGTTTTGGGCAAAAGGCTTTCATCAGGAATAAGGCTGGGAGTCTCGAGGTTGGAGAGATAAATGGGAGGGGTGGGGCTTGGGAGAATTTAGCTGAGAGTGCAATAGGTGGATGGAGGTGGGGATAAGAGTGTTCGTTCGGAGAAGAGGGTGGAGCGGATAGGTATGAAGGAAGATAGACAGGTGGGGCAGGTCAGTACTACAGTGCCAAGCTGGAAGGTTGGAGCGAGTGTAAGGTGGGTGGCGGGGTGGAGAATAAGGAAACTGGTGAAATCCACATTGATGCCATGGGGTTGAAGTGTCATGAGGCAGAAGATGAGACGTTCTTCCTCCAGGCGTTGGGTGGTGAGGAAGTGGCTATGGAGGAGTCTGAAAACCTGCATGTCCTCTGGAAAGTGGCGGGGAAGAGTTGAAGTGTTCGGTCACGGGGCGTTGGGATTGATTGTTGCCAGTCTCCTGGAGATGGTCTCTGAAGCGCTCTGCGAGAAGATGGCCGGTGGCCCCACTGTAGAGGAGACTGCATCGGGAGCAATGGATGCAATAGATGACATGTGTGGAAGTGCAGGTGAAAGATTGATGGATGTGAAAGGCTTCTTTGGGGCATTGGGCAGAGGTGGAGTGTGTGTGGGCGCAGGCTTTTCAATTCCTGTGGTGGCAGAGAAGGTGACAGGAGGGGAGGGTGTATCATTGGAGGGCGGGGACTTGACGAGGTAGTCGTGGAGAGGCCGGTCTTTGCGGAAAGTGGATAGGGGTGGGAGGGAAAAAAATATCCCTGGAGGTCTGTGTGACTGATATTTTTAACAAACCCACTCACAACCACAGATATGTGGATTCCATCTCCTCCCACCCCACCTTCTGCACAAATGCTTTCCTGTGTTCCTAACTCCTCTGCCTCCGCTGCATCTGCTCCCAGAGGACCAGTTCCACCACAGAACACACCAGAAGGCCTCCTTCATTTAAGATCGGAAACTCCCCTCCCATGTGTTTGAAGATGCTCTGTAATGCATCTAATCCATGTCCCGCACTCCATCCATGAACCCCACATCTCCAAACACAACATGGACGGAACAAGGACAGAGCAAAGTCCACACCTTTCATTGCACCAACCTCCGCATAAATCACATCATCTGCTGACATTTTAGCCACCTCTAAATTGAACCCAGCACCAGGCATATGTTTCCTTCCCCAAACCTATCCGATTTCCACAAACACCTTTCCCTCCGCGACTACTTAGTCATGTCCCCGCCCTCAAATGACCCACCATTCGCTCCCTGCACCTTCCTCTGCCACCACAGGAATTGCAAATCCTGCACGAACATCTCCCCCCTCACCTCTATCCAAGGCTCCAATGGAGCCTTCCACATCCATCAAAAGTTCACCCGCACTCCCACACGTGTTATTTGTTGTATCTGCTGCTCCAGCTGCGGTCGCCTCTAAATTGGGGATGTCTTCTGACAGAGCACTTCAGAGAACATCTCAGGACAACTGCAAGCTTCAACTCCACTGACGCATGGCCAAACATTTCGACTACCTCTCCCACGGACATGTAGGCCCTGAGCCATCTTAATCACCACTCCCTCACCACCCGATGCCTGGAGGAAGAACGCCTCATCGTCTTTCTCGGGACCGTTCAACCCCATGACATCAATGTGGACTTCATCAGTTTCCTCATCCCCACCCCCTCATCTTCCGCCAGTTCTAACCTTCCCGTGAGAACAAAAGAGGCGGGGGGGGGGGGGAAACTGTATAATCACATAAAAACATTTATAAACGTTCATTATTCATAGGATCTTCACAGGGTAGGTACAGGCATGTGGTTTACCCTCCGGTATGAAGAGAGCACCAGAGTACATGAACTCAGAATTAGATATTGCCTATTTAATTCAGAAATGAGGAGTCATTTCTTTGCTCAGGGACCAGTGAATCGGTGGAACAGTTTACTAAAACTGTTGTTGAGGCTGAGTTGTGTATTTTCAAACTGTGCCAGACTGATATTTAACCAGAAAGACGATGAAGCTCTGTCGAGGTAAGGTATGAGAATGGAGTTGAAGATTATCAGATCAGCCATGAGTTCGTTGAATGGTGGAGCAGTCTCGATGGGCTGAATATCCGACTTCCAATGCTATATCATTTGGTCTAACTCAATATTTTATTGATAAGTTTAGAAATCTGAGGGGATGGGATGATGTGATAGTAAAGTTTATCAAACTGATCAGACAGATCAGGAACTCGGCTCATAAACTGATGAACAAGGAATGTGCTGTGGCCTGGAGACAACAAATGGCACTGGTCAGACCACAGACGGATGTGTGCAGAAGGTGTGATTGCTAAAGAAAATTCGTGGATCAAATGTTGTTGGCAATTTGGTGATCACGCTGGGTGGTAGATTGCGGTATGATCCACACAGCAGTAGTTTGTGAAAGAATGAAAGGTTCGTTTCATAGGAGACGTTTTCTGCAGTTCCAATTCCAATTGACTGTTTGAAATACTGATCAGAACTTTGTGTGGAGTGTTGCATTAAAATTCACAATCCCACTGGATAAACTATTGCACCCGATCTCTCCTTATTTGTTTTGCTTTCATTCGATATAAATTCATAGAACGTCAAGATGGAATGAAAGTCGGAAAGTAACGTTGCACTCCTTTTCATTATCCCAA
The DNA here is from genome assembly GCF_004010195.1 of Chiloscyllium plagiosum. NCBI lineage: Eukaryota > Metazoa > Chordata > Chondrichthyes > Orectolobiformes > Hemiscylliidae > Chiloscyllium > Chiloscyllium plagiosum. Next base: position 37,438,995 of record NC_057717.1, read on the forward strand.
TTGAACTTACAACAGAAACAAATTGGTGTATTTCTACTTTGATATGATATCGATTTATCACTAATCTCTGGTGCAACGAAGGGCATGGGCAAGAATCTCCATCCAGTGTATACTAAAGATACGAGACACAAAGGGAAACCACAGCTGCGTTTGATAGAAGCAACAGCCAGAGTAGGATTCAAATCCACACGTGCACAGTGACAGAGCCTTAACCTTTGGGCCGCGAAACCCATGGCAAAGGGCCTCACATGTGACCACATCAAGATTACATGTGGTGCACCTAGGGGATAAGACATTCCCTGAGCTGAATCGAATTGAACCTTTATTTTTCTGCTTTCAGTGGAATAATATTACCAGCAAAATCGAAGGAATTGACCTCGTCCTTGGAAGGAGTACCTGTCATTGATTCATTCCGAGTCGGAACTGTCTCAGAATGAACCAGCTAACATGAAATTCCCGTCACATTCACACGCACATTTAGTCTTGACGCATAATTTCTTCAGACAGTATCTCTCTCACTTATATATGGAGAGAGAAGTGAAGGTGATGTTTTAGCTCGATGGTCTTTCTCATATGGCTGAAACTGAATTGGGTAAAATTCCCGAAAATGCAGTTTTGTTTGTTTAATTTAATTAATTTTGCTGCAACTTCACTCTGGTCATTGCAATGATCGGAAGTGAATTTGATTTATGTGATTGGAATGTTAAATGTTGCATTCAATTTTGCTCCGAATTTATTTCAGCTTAAAGAAAATAATGATGAGAAAAGCAGAAGTTAAACTACAAAACAAGATGCCAGTTTTGATGCTCAGTTACTTTGGCAGATTTCAGTGGTTGTCAAATGAACCCAACATCATGGCGATTGTCCTCCCACCTTTAAGCCATGGGATGAAAGCAGGAAATCGATCTCCAAGAGACGGGTCACTTCCTGTACATTATGGAATAGCTTTCCTTGACAATATACAAAATCTGGTCAGTTCCATTTATAATGCTTCATGTGGAATATTAATAGAAATCTTTCAAACTCTGAGGTTTTTTTTGCTGAATCTTACTCAGCAGCATACGTTTCCGATATTTCTTTGCATCTGAAGTCGTCCAAATTAGACAATGTTTCCTCGCATCTTCTACCCCCCAGACCCCACTTTTACACTTTTACCTGGCCACAGGGTGTCCCTCTCCTGGTGAAACTCACGACTTGTGCGTCTCTAAATGTGCCTTTCCAAATATTTTGGAAACGGATTCTCTGAATGACAGAAATTCTGCTCCCATCATTTCTTTGTCCTACATCGATGGTTTTGAAAGCCTGACGTTCAGAAATATACGAACTTTAAAGAGTGAATTTACCACCTATTTACTCTCTCCAAACCTCACATACCCTGGAAAACTTGCATTCGGTTTTCCTTGGTTCAGTTTCAAGTTTTCCAAAACACAAATAACTAAAATGCCATCCCCACTAAACGCCGTCAGCATCGTCTCTAATGTCTTAGCA
>NC_057717.1:37440768-37442374 GCF_004010195.1 Chiloscyllium plagiosum
CTGCCTCAGATTCCTGCTTTAAATAAACACATTAGTCAGGAACAACTCTATATAATGGTTTTCATTGCAACACAAACACAATGTGCAGTTTGCTGAAGTTACGTGTTTGCACTTTCACTGACACTCTCTCTCCCCAGGAGCTGCAGTCCTTCCCCAGCTGATTCAGACAGCACTGTCTTTCCTGTGACATATCCAATCGAGAATTGAAGGCCAAGCATGAGGGACACTAACCAGGACTATGGAGGACAACATCGAAGGAGGCCCTTCAGCCTGTTGTGGCCGCACTTGTCCAACGCAACTGTTTAACGACCTGAATCAAGTCTTCCATTGTTTAGTCCATAGTCTTATATGTTTGGGAACGGCAAATTAGCATGTCAATTTTTTTCAGGTTGGAAGGGTTTCCACCTCTCTGACTCTTTCCGCACATCTACTCAAAACTTTCTGCCTTTTCCCGAAATCTCTTGGCCCCAGTATTCGATCCCTCCATCAATAACAAACGCTTCTTTCAGTCTATCCTATCCATATCCCTCACTATTTTCTACATTTCAGTCGTGTCTTCTCCAATCTCCTCTGCTCGGTGACAAACCACCCCAGTCTGTCCAATCTCTCCTCATAACTGAAACTCTTCAGCCCAGACAATATCCCATTGAATCTGGCCTGCAATGTTTCCATTGTGATCACATCATTGCTATACTGTGAATTGTAGAACTGCACACAGTAATCTAGCTAGAGCCGAATTAACCTTTTTTTCCCTATTCTGTTACAGTATGAGGGCGGCGCTGGCTCGGCAGTATTGATTGCGATCCCTAATTGCACAGCGGGCAGTTGAGACTCAACCATATTACAGTGGGTCTGGAGTCACCTGGAGGCCAGAACAGGTAAGAATAGCATTTTCCTTCCTCAAAGGACGTCAGTAAACCCGATGGTTTTGTTTTTTCAAAAATTGACCATGGATTTACAGGTGTTATTAGATTCGTAATTCCAGATATTTATTGAATCTCAATTCTAACATCTGGCATGGTTGGAGTCAAACCCGGGTCCCTACTCCATTTGCATGGTGTCTGAGTTAACAGTCCAGTGGTAATAGAGCTCAGCCATTGCAGAAAACCCGTGAAACTAATCTTTCTCAATGACGTCGTTTTTCCTCGATATCGTAATGTGTCATTTTCCTGAGCTTGACCCCCAATAATCGCAAGTCCATATCAGTAAAAGCTGCTACATGAGGATTGGGCTCACAACAGCGGTAACCAAATGGATCAACTGGTCTGCAGGTCCCGTTGGTGGGGTTGCCGCACGTTCATCCAGCAACAGTGACCGCAGCAGCACAGAGTGAACAGTACAAATGTGAGAGTCAGTATTAGATTCTGCAGTGCCTTAATGAAATAGGAAATGACTCCACAACTACATGATGAAAGAGCAGCGTTCAGAAAACTAGTGCTCAGATAAACCTATTAGACTCTAACCTGGTATTGTGTGATTTTTATCTTTGTACACCATCGTCCAACACCGGCATCTCTAAATTAATGAAATGGGGATGTGGGACGGAAAGTTCAGTTAGTGATCGAAGGAGGGAGAGAAATCTCTGAGAACGGGTGGATTTGAATTC
>NC_057717.1:37442839-37449182 GCF_004010195.1 Chiloscyllium plagiosum
AATTTTTTTTCCCGTTTATAGCAATCTATAGTGCAGTTTGCTGAGACAGCTGAGTGCCACAACTGGAGCGAGGGCGTCTGGTTTGAAGTTTGAACTTGCTTCACTGTCACCAACTTGCCTGGAATGAATTGTTTTCACTATTTTTCTTTCCAATTGTTTAGTATCTCCCTGCAGTCTGCGGCTTTCTTCCTCATGGTTAATTGCATGACTAACTGTTGTATGATCCGCACACTGCTAAATCACGGCCACTACAAGTAAATATGAGTCATTGATCTATATGAGAAAACAGTGGAACTCACTGCAGGCATGCTTTGTCGGTTTGCAGGCGACGTTAGAATTGTCGACAATGAGAAAGATTATCTAAATTTCAAAAGGATCTTAATCCAATGAGTCGTTGGATTGAAAAATGTAACATGGAGTGCAATCTGGATAAATGGAAGGTATTGCATTTTGGTACAGCAACAAGTTGTGCAGTGTTGGAGAACACGGAAGCTAGGGGTGCAGGTGGATGATTCCTTGTCGTTTGCATCACCTACAGACAAGATGGTTCAAAGGCATTTAACATACTTCCCTTCATTGTTCAGTCGTTCGTGTATAGGAGTTGGAACGTTATGTTGAAGCTTTGCAGGACATTGATGAGGCCACTTCTGGTATATTATGTCCAGTTCTGGTCGCCCAGTTGTTGAAATGATATTATTCAGTTGGAGCAGGTTCAGAAAAGTATGCACGCTTGTTGCCGTGTGTGGAAGGTTTGAGTTATAATGAAAAGCTGGATAGGCTGAGACTATTTTCAGATTCGAGATCGGGGTGCTGGAAAACCACAACAGGTAAGGCAGCATCCCAGGAGCAGGAGAATTTTTTTTTGCGCAAGTGTCCTTCATCAGGCTCTTCCCCGAAACGTCGATTCTCCTGCTCCTCAAATGCTGCCTGACCTGCTATGCTTTCCCAGCACAACACTCTGGACTCTGATCTCTCATCTGCAGTTCCTAGTTGAGACTGTTTTCACTCTAGAATAGGAGTTTGAACGGCGACCTGATAGAAGTTTATCAATTATTGAGAGGCAAGTTAGAGTTAACGATAGCGGCCTTTTCCCAGGAGGGGAATTTCAAGGCGAGAGGGCATCTGTTGAAGATGAAAAGAGAGAGATTTTTTTGAAAAACATCACGTGAGGCTTTTTTTAAGGAAGGTGTTTTACGTGTGCAATTAACTTGCTCAGGAAGTGATGGATGAGGATACGTTTGCAACATTTAAAGGACAATTGATTCCAAACATGAATGGGAAAGTGGGATTTTTAAAATAAATTTCTTCATGCCTCGTACATCAGTTATTTCCCAGAGGACATTTAAGAGTCAACCACGGTATTATCCATCTGGAGTCTCCTGTGGGACAGAGCAGATGAATATAACAGTTTGCTTGCCGAACTGGCATGAATGAATCAGATGGGATTTACACACATCTGATTCAGGTCATCACGCGACTCTTCAATTCCAGGTGCTTATTGAATTCAAACTCCACTATCTCTCATGCCAGGACCTGAACTCTTTGTCCCCAAAATATTACCTGGTTTTTTGGAATAACAACACAGTAATAAAACTACAAGGGCATTATAACCACTCAACGGGTACAGCAGGAGGCAGATGGGACGAGATTAGTTTGGCAGTATGTTCAGCATGGATTGGTTGGACTGACAGGCCTGTTTTCATGCTGTATGACTCTGTGATTGACGCTATGGAACAAATAGCTGGTTGGGATTAACAGCAGCATTGACAGCATAATCGAACACCTGAAGTGTATGACATATGTAATCCTGCTGAAGTCTCCGGGGGTTGTTTTGCTCAGTCATCCTTCCCACACACGGGACTGGTGAACGGTCTCTCCCCAGTGTTACTGAGAAATGAGTTTCGATTACTGTGGTTAATTGAATCCCTTCCAGCAGTTCCCACATTGCCCTGCTTTCTCTGTGGTATCAGTGTCCTTTTTTCTACGCAGGGTAAACGATCCTTTCAAATTGTGTCCACACAGATGCAAATCCCGTTTTCCATGTTGTTAATGTGTTTCCATTCTTTCTCATTCACCCACAGGGTGTGAGTATGACTGGTCAGGACAACATTTATTTTCACCCCTCGTTCATTGCTGTCTGGCTTCATCACAAACTCGGGTGTGATCCCAGCCTCGGGTGTCTGTCTGTGGGCAGTCTGCACATTCTCTGTGCCTTTGCGTTTTTATTTCTCCCTCTGACCAAAGATGTACCAGTTACAGGGATCAACAATGGGAAATGCAGGCTTATGGGACAGGGAATACCGTGGGGTCTTGTGGGATACGCTTCCGATATACCCTGTGGACTGAAAGGGCCGACAAGCCTCCCTCCCCACACGGTGGCGATTCTTGAACTCAGGGTCAGCTCATGTTTGTTTCTGGTCCTGGAGTCTCTCGTAGGCAGGACTGGGTGAAGATGGTAGAATCCCCTGCATAAGGGACATGGATGAATGAGATTGCAGGAAATTAAAGTCATGATCTCTGTTTCTGAAGTCAGGCTTTTATTTCAGGTTTTATTCGTCGACCTTCAAGCAAATCGATCCATTTGGATACCGTGGTTGTAAAATCAATCCCCATGTAGCAGCTTTTACTGACATAGGCCAGAGATAATTGGAGCGTCAGGCTCATGGAAAAGACCCAGGGGAGTTTTGGTGAAAAGACATTTTATTGGAAAAGATCAGCCTTTATGGCTTTCTGCGTTGGTCTTGTGATAATTTCATAGGACTGATAATCCAGAGACCGATGTAATAGTCTGCGTACTCGGGCTTGAGTCCCACTATGTCATGATTGTCAAATTTGGATTCAAAAAATATCTGCAAGGAAGAATCTAATGACTACTATAGATCCATTGACAATTGTTGGAAAAAAAAATCTGTTCCACTGATGTCATTTCGGGACGGAATTTGCTATACTTACTTCGTCTGGGCTGCATGTGACTTCAGACTCATAGAAATATGGTTGAGTCTCAACTGCCCTCTGGACAATTCGGAATGGATAATAAATTCTGCTTAGCCAGAATCGCCCTCATACTAATCCAGAAATTTTAAAACAAATGCCGATTATGCTTTAGCAAGAATGTTGTGTGCAGTTTTGCAAGTCACATTATAGCAGGGATGTGATCACACTGAGAACATTGCAGGAGATATTTACTGGGATATTGTTTGGGCTGAAGAATTTCAGTTGTGAAGAAAGACAGGACAGAGTGGAGTGTTTGTCGCAGTGCAAAGGACATGTAGACAAGACATGATTGAGTATGGACAGGGTTGACTGAATGAGTTTCCCATTGATGGAGGGATCGATCAGCAGGGGCCAGAGACTGAAGGAGAAAGACAGAAAGGTTTGAGAAGATGTGCGCAAAAGCTTTAGCAGCCAGTGGGTGGTTGGAATTTGGAATACACTGTCTGCATTTTTCAGAGTGGCAAAAACCCTTATAACTGAATAAATATTCAAATGTGAACTTTTGATGCCAAGACATATAAGGCTGTGGGGTAACCATTCTGAAATGGGATTCAGTTCATTAGGCAGTTGTTTTTGACAGGTGTGGCCACATTTGGTTGAAGACCCTCCTTTGACATTTTTGCCCTCGGGAGTAAAATGTTTAGTGACCCCGCCTGTCACAGGGCTCAATTCTCCGCTGGGGACAGTGTAAACGTTTTAAAACTGTCGCTCCATTCCCAAGTGCGGGTATTGATACCTGTCCTTCCATTCTCGATGGGGCGTATCACAGGAAGGACAGTGCTGCCTGAATAAAAGTGGGGAAGGACTGCAGCTCTCAGGGAGGCAGAGTGTCAGTGAACGGCCAAACACGTGACTTCTGCAAACTTCACCTTGTGACTGTGTTGGAATGAAAAGCATTTGACAGACTTGTTCTGGATTGATGTGTTTACTAGAAGCAAGAAGCTGAGGAAGAAACAACATAAATGCATTCAAATATGAGTGCAGAAACATTTCCCACAGCACGAATGAAATTGTAAAGGACTGAGTAGCGTTTCGATACATTGAATTTGGGTTCATTTGTTACACCAGGGTATAAAACCATTAAAAAATGATACAGCATTTGCTCAGTATGATGGAACATTGTACCAGTAATTCGCACTGCTGTTCAGAGGGAGGGTTAGGTTGATTGGCAAAGTTAAATTGCTCTCTGGTGTCCAGGGAGTGAATTAAGTGAGTTAGGTGAATTAGCCGTGGGTAACGCGGGGATCAGGTCAGAAGTCACAGGACGTCAGGTTATACTCCAACAGGTTTATTTGAAATCATAAGGGGGAGGGATTCCCCTTCTTCAGGTGAAATATAAGGAAATAGGGAGGGGAGCTAGCTATGGGTGAGATGCTCTTCAGAGAGTCGACACCGGCTCGATAGACTGAAATGCTCTTTCTGCACTGTCGGATTCTGTGATTCTATGAATTGATAATGACGGTGTTTATTGGGATGTAAAGCCATTAGAGAAGATGCTGATGGGGGTTTACTGAGGATGAGATTTTGTTCACTTGTCTTCTTGGAAAATTGAGAACAGTTATCCCTGAACCAAGGAAGACTTAATGGGTTTTTTCAGGTTATGAAATGTTTGGACAGAGTAAAAGGTAGAAAATTATTTCTTTCAAGTAAGTAAACATCCAGATGTCAGGCATTCAATACCATTGATAAAACATCTGAAGGACAAAGAAATAATGAGAACAGAAACGCTCTGACTCCGAGAATCTGTTTTTCCAAATATTTGGAAAGGCACATTTGGTGACATACAAGAAATAAATTTCACAAGGAGAGAGACAGCGTGTGGCTAGGTATAGGTGCAGAGGTGGAGTGTAGTCGGCCGGAAGTTGCAGGGAAACAATGTCTAAGTTGGTTGACTTTAAATGTAAAGAAATTTCTTTAATGTGTGCAGCTGAATAAGATTCGGTTCCAAAACTCTGCATTTTGAAAGATTTGGCATAATATTCCACCTATAGCATTGTGAATGGAACTGAGTGGATTTTTATTTATTGTGAAGGGAATATATTACATAATGAATAGGAAGTGACCAGTTGCTTGGAGATCGACTTCCTGCTTTAATGACATGCGTTAAAGATGTGAGGACAAACACCATGATGTTTGGTCCATTTAATACTCAGTTAAATCTGCCAAAGCAACGAGCAACAAAATTGATGGGTTTTCTTTTGCACTTTAACCCTCTGTTTTTCTACGCAGTATTTTCCTTAAGCTGCAATAAAGTCAGAACAAATTTGAATACAACATTAATCGTTCCAATGAGATATATCTAATTCACTTCCGATTATTACAATGTACATTGTGAGGTTTCAGCAAAATTAAAATGAAACGAACAAATCTGCATTTCTTGCGATTTAATCCAATTCAGGTGCAGCCATATGAGAAAGGCCATTGAGCGACAACATCGCCTTTATTTCACTCACCATGGCTGCTTCTTCACTTGAGAGAGAAAGTGACTGAAGTAATTATGAGTCAAATGCAGATGTAAATTTGACGGAAAATTCTTGTCCTGTTTCATTCTGACTCAGTTCTGACTAAGAATGTATTACTAACAGCTATTCATTCTGACCAGCCTGGCTATTTATTGGAATTTGCTGTTATTATAATTCTAGTGAAAGCAGAAACACAATGGTGTGGATTCGATTCCGCTCTGGAACTTTCTCATACATGACTTTCACCACATGTAGCCTGATGAGTTCACATGTCACCCCACTACAAAATGTGCTGAGGAGACCGAGCGATTATGGTGGTGGGTTATTATACCGCTGTGCTCCACATTCACGGGTTCGAGTCACACTCTGGTTGCTAACTTTACGCACCGCTCTAGCAGTTTTTCTTTGCACATCACACTCTGGTATACACTGGATCGAGAATCTTTTTCTTGCCCTTTACTACACGGGAGATTCACAAATAATCGACACCACATTAAATTCGAAATGAAGAATGAGAGCAGTCATTCTATTCAATTGTAGATTAAATTGGTGTAATGAGAAAGAACGCATTTTTCTTTCCGCCTTACATTGAATCTTGTCTTTCTATAAATTTACATCGAAAGAAAGAGAAAAAAATAACAAGCGATCGGGAACACAGGTTTATCCAGTGGGGTTGTTCATGAGTATTTTAACCTAATACTTCACACAATGATCTGATTAGTATTTCAAACAGTCACTCGGAATTGGAACCACAGAAAATCTCTCCAATGAGACGAACCTTTCATTCTTTCACAAATTTCTGCTGTGAGTGAATCATACAACGATCCATCATCCAGCGTGTTCACTGACTTGCCAACTGTATAAGATTTAGCAACTTCCTTCAGCAA
>NC_057717.1:37449679-37452975 GCF_004010195.1 Chiloscyllium plagiosum
GTGTTGGACTGGGGTGTACAAAGTTAAAAATCACACAACACCAGGCTATAGTACAATAGGTTTAATTGGAAGCGCACTAGCTTTCGGAGCGATGCTCCTTTATCAGGTGATAGTCACCTGACTATCACTTGATGAACAAGCGTCGCTCCGAAAGCTAGTGTGCATCCAATTAAACCTGTTGGACTATAACCTGGTGTTGTGTGATTTTTAACATAGTTCATCTGATAATCTTGGATTCCTTTCTGCTCACTGAGCTCGACACAGTTTCATCATCTTTCTGATTAACTTTCTGGCACAGTTTGAATATACCCAACCACACAGTCTCAACAGCGGTTACTGGAAAATGCCACAGATTCTTTGACCCCTGAGCAAAGAAATTACTCCTCATTTCTGAATTAAATGGGCAATATCTAATTCTGAGATTATGTCCTCTGGTGCTCTCCTCAGAGCATAGGGCAAGCCACCTGCCCGTATCTACCCTGTCAAGATCCCACGAATATTGAACGTTTATAATTGTAATTATGTGATTATAAAGTTTCCCTCCTCCTCCTTTGTTTCAAGGATAATAATCCCAGCCTAACCAATCATTCCACGAGGTTCTACTGTATACAGAATTAGCAACATGTTTGTACGTCTGCGCTGTCCCTTACATGTAATGAAGGCAGTTGGAGAAATTTCGGCGAGGAAACGGGTTGAAATTTCAGGCGCAGACGGAAATTGGACCTTGAAATCAGAAAGCGATTAGAATCGTATTGACCCACAGAAGGACAAAATACAGCGAAGATAACTCTGACAAATGAGAATCTAATCATAATCGATTGACATTCAATGGCTTCAATGTAACTGAATTCCTCCGTGTAATCGTCCTGGGAGCTAGCATTTAGGAGAAATGGAACCTGACCACCCCTATAAATAAGTTGACGACAAAAACCTGTCCGCGGGTCGACTTTGTTTGATTATTAACTCAACTCTTGTCTCCGTGAAGCCTACATCGTCCGCAACGCACAAATTAGATGTTTAACAGAACTCTCTCCATTTGCCTAGGTGGGTGCAGCTTCAATGCCACTGAAGCAACTCGGCACCCGCCACGACAATGCAGTCACTTAACTGTATATTGTTCAACACCTGAATATTTATTCACTGAAGTGCTCAGGCACAATTGCAGCAGAGTGCACCACATAGAAGATTCACTGGAATAAGTCATCCAGGCTTTGTTGACAGAACCTTCAAAGCTCAAAAACTGTACCGACTATAAGGACAAGGTTGAAGATGCACTGAAACTTCACCATTTGCAAATTACCCTCCAAGGCACATACCGGCATGACTTGGAGGGGAATCAGTGGTAAATTCATTGAGTGGTGCAGTAGGTTGATGGGCAAAGATTTATACTTCAGCCCTCTATCTTTCACCTTTCAAGTTTTAAAAATGTAGGTTATTGCATGGACCAGACTTGTTCTCATTCCTTTAGTTGTTTCCTAAACTGGCGGTTGCTAAAGATCAAATATCATCCACAGTCTGTGGTCAACAATAGAAAATACCCAAAAACCTCTCGAACAACTGATCTCCCTGTCCAATAATCTTCAGGGATCTGTGAATGTCCACTCCAAGATCTCTTTGTTCCTCTACACCACTCAGAATACTCACTGTTATTGTTAAAACTCCCCAAATTCACTACCACTCATTGGTCTGGATTCAATTCCATTCACCATTTTTCCTTTCCACCTGACGGATACATCCCTGCGGTCCCTGACATTATTCATTATAGTCAACTACACAACTATGTATCGTTAGTAAACTTCTAAATCATGACTCCTAATAAAAAAAGTTTGATTTATTGATCTACATCAGAAAACAGTGGTACTTCACTGGGAAAAATCTTCCAAACATGGTTCCTTGCTGCATGGGATAAACAACTGCCATGTTCCAATCTCCAAGGGTTGCTAGCCCAGTATCTCGCCACTACATTTGCAGATGACACAAAGATTGGTGGAGAAGCCAGAAATCATAGGGGACTGTCAAAGAATGAAGGTGACTATAGATAGACAGAAGGGTTGAGCGGAGAATTGGTAAATGGTGTTCCATTCAAGCAAATGTGAGGTGATGATTTTGGGAAGTCTAATTCCAGAGCCAAGTATACAGTAAACGGAACAGCCTTGGGTAAACTTGATGAGAAGAGAGATCTGGGAGTTCAGGTTCTTTGTACCCTGAAGGTGACTGCACAGGTGGATAGAGTGGTCAAGAATGCATATGGCATGCTTGCCTTCACCGGATAGGGCATTGAGTTTAAGAGCAGGCAAGTCCTGCTAAAATTGTACAGGAGTTTGGTTCGGCCGCATTTAGAATACTCTGTACAGTTCAGGTATCCAAATTACCAAAATTATGTGGACGTTTAGGAGAGAATGCAGAGAAGGTTTACGCAGATGTCTGAAGAGAGGTTGAGTAGGTTGCTGGGACCTGATTGAGGTCTACAATATCATGAAGGGTACAGTCAGGGTGACTAAAGATTAGCTTTTTTCCAAGATGAGTAATTCAATAATGAGAGGTCACACGTTCAATGAGAGAGGTGAAATGTTTAAGGGAGATAGACATGGAAAGTATTTTACACAGAGGTTGGCAGGTGCTGGAATGCGTTGCCAGCAGAGGTAGTAGAGGCAGGCATGGTAGATTCATTTCAGGTGCGCCTGGACAGATGCATGAGTAAGTGAGAAGCAGAGGGATACGGATGCTTAGAAATTGGGCGACATGTTTAGATAGTTGATTTGGACCGGCTGAGGCTTGGCCGTCCAAAGGGCCTGTTCCTGGGCTGCACATTTTCTGTATTCTTTGTTCTTCTTTGTTCACTACACTACCAGCTGTGGGTTACAGGTGAAGTAGTGTTACTTCTGCAATCATAATTACTTATGCAAGGTAAATGAACTCACACCAGTGTACAATTGTTTCAACCAAGAGCTGAGTCAACAAGAATGAAACCTTTGTGAAGGAAATATATAATTGTTTTCATATTAGCTAAAATGTGCATAAAGAATGAAACGTGCCTGCAAACAATGGTAGATGGTACAGACAAATAGATAAGGTGCTGTGAGGGTGTAGGTTAAGCCAGATATGCTTGTACAAGCAGCAGTTATAAGCATTTGTTTCTGCAAAAAAAAAACAAAAAAGAAACCCAATTGAAAGGTTTTAAGGTTCAATATTGTTGGGGTCAGGGAGGAAATGTCACAAGTGGGGGAAATAGATCGCAGTGAAGGAGGATATACCTAACAGTTGACCACAGCCAGGATGTGGTGACAAGGCCAAGT
>NC_057717.1:37453257-37460061 GCF_004010195.1 Chiloscyllium plagiosum
AGGGACTGGTGAGGGGCCCGAGAAATGGGGGGTAGGCAAAGAAAGTCGACCTGTCACGGAGTAAAGGAAGAAGAAGTCCCTGGTAACATTCCTCCTGAAAGTCCGTTGGGGAGGATGTTGAGGGAATGGACAAGTAACACTTGTACAAGGGAAAAAGATAAAAAGAAAATGATTGAATATTGTTGTTTAGTATGGACCAAAGAACCAATCCTCCATCCAGCTGTCTTCTGGCCAAAGTATGATTCGGATGAGGATTGGGTATGTCAGTATTTAGATTTGTATGTGAATAAAAAACAAACTTTTAGTCAAGAAAAGGCGGACTATGCGTCCTGTTGGAAGGGCAGTTTGGGAATGATGGGAGTAAAGCCAAACGATTCCCCCTCTGCCCCACCCAGTTCCTGGGATCGTTTTTCCTGTTTGCACTCCCGCCCCCCACCCCGTACCATAAAATCAGATAAGGTGAAAATGGGGGAGGAGGAGAGACAGACAGACAGGGACAGGGAATGGATGATCCACAAGAAGAGAACGAAGGGGCGGTGGACGGGGATGTTGTTGTTCCCGACCCTCAATGCACAACAAAAGGAAGGGAATATAAAGTAGACATAGAGGAGGCCTTTGGAGTATCTAAACGAAAGCCGAAGGGGGAAAATCAAAAACAAAAAAAGGGGAAGAATATAAAGACTTGTCCCGTTTCGGAGGTACCAATAGGGGACAAAGAGATTGGATTTTTAAGTACCCCCTTCACCAGTGGGGAGGTCAGAACATTCAAAAAGGAGATGAAGGTCCTGGTTGAGGATCCGGTAGGGCTGTCTGAATAAATTGATCAATTCTTGGGGCCCAGTCTGTATACGTGGACTGAGTTAATGTCTATTTTGAATGTACTATTTACTGGGGAAGAAAGGGGACTTATATCAGGAGCATCCATTAAAATATGGGACAGGGAACTTCCCATTGGAGATGGGGATACTGAACAGGGAGAGACGGAGTTTCCCCTCAGAGACACCCAGTGGGAAAATCAAAACCCGGAGCACAGGGAAGAAATGATTGAATTGAAAGACCTGATTCTAAAAGGAATAAGAGAGGCAGTTCTGATGTTGCAGAATTTGACTAAAGCCTTTGAAGTTGAAGAGGAGAAAGATGAGACACCCTCAGCTTTCTTGCAAAGATTAAGGGACTCAATGCAGAAATACTCTGGAGTTAACCCTGAGGACCCAGTGGCACAGAGTATTTTGAAAGGATATTTTGTGTTTAAGGCATGGCCAGACACAGATAAAGATACTGAAGATACAAGGGAGGAGTGAAACACCATTAGATGATTTGTTAAGAGAGGCACAGAAAGTGTTTGCAAAGAGAGAGGATGAGATACAAAAACAGAAGGCAAAAATGATGGTAGCTACGATTGATGATGTAGTCAAGAAAAGAATAGAACCAATAGTGAGCAACCGGAGCGGTGGGTGGCAGCATGTAGGACAGAGAGGAAGAGGGAGAGGGAGAGGACAAGGGGGAGCATTTGATAGAGGGTTCGGGCGACGGGGCAGAAATGGAAGTCTCCGCAGGCAGAATGCTGTTATTGCAGAAATTCGGGCATTTTAGGCAGGAGTGTCCTGATATACAAAGGGAAGAAAGGGCAATTCCGTTTATGAATTTTGATGAAGAATAGGGGTGTCAGGGGTTCCTGCTGTCGGGGACCCACCAGGAACTCCTGATATAGGAAGAAAGTTACTAGGGAGTGATTTAATTACCCTCTTAGGACTGGAGATTTGAATTCAGGAAAAAGAATAAGTTGTACAAATGGCAATGTTGTATGGGCTAGAGAAGGGAATCGTGGTAAAATACAGATCCCTCCCCGAGAAATAAGTTTGAAAAGGAAATGGGACGTTGTTTATGAGCTACAGTATCCCATTTCCATAGAAGGATAACGAGGAGTGCAGCCAGTCACTGAGGGACTAGAGATGTACTGTTGGAGCCATGTATGTCTCCTTACAATATCCGAATTCTACCAGTGCGAAAATCCGATGGAACTTAACGTTTGGTGCAGGATTTGCGAACATTGAATCAAATAGTACAGATCAGGCACCCCGTGGGGCCAAATCCCTATACGTTATTAAGTAAGATCCCTCATGACCACAAATGGTTTAGTGTGATAGATTTAAAGGATGCCTTTTGGGCTTGTCCCTTGGTGGAGGAAAGTAGGAATTTGTTTGCCTTTGAATGGGAGGATCCCAAGACAGGGCGGAAACAGCAATACCGATGGACTGTGCTCCCCCAGGGGTTTACACAATCCCCGAATTTATTTGGACAGAAGTTAGAACAAATATTGGAGACATTTAGCAGCCCCAAGGGGACTACTCTGTTGCAGTATGTAGACGACCTCTTAGTATCAGGAATAAGAAGAGAAAGAGTAGTAGAAGCCACTAAAAAAAATATTGAATTTCCTGAGTTAGCAGGGACTGTGAGTATCTAAAAACAAAATACAATATGTGGAGCAAGAAGTAAAATACTTGGGACATTTAGTGAGTGAGGGTAAGCGAAAGATAAGCCACGAGCGGATAGAGGGAATAGTGGGGATGCCACTGCCCAGCACTAAACGAGAGTTACGCAAATATTTGGGTCTAACGGGATATTGCAGATTGTGGATAGATTCCTATGCTCAGAAGACTAGGAAATTATATCTCAAACTATTAGAGGGGGACAGAGAACATCTAAATTGGAATGATGAGGAAAAAGAACTAGTCGAGAAACTCAAAAGGGATTTGATTCATGCCCCTGTGTTAGCCTTACCTTCCCTAGATAAACCCTTCCAACTCTTTGTCACCGTAGATAAGGGAGCGGGTTTGGGAGTATTAACCCAGAGGTGGGGTGGGATGAAACAACCAGTAGCATATCTTTCAAAGCTATTGGATCCAGAATCCCGAGGGTGGCCTGAGTGTGTGCAGGCTGTGGCTGCCACTGCACTGTTGGTGGAGGAAAGCAGAAAGCTTACATTTGGGGGAGCCCTAATAGTAAGCACACCACATCAAGTGAGAACAATCCTAAACCAAAACCTGGGCGATGGTTGGCAGACTCGCGGATTTTGAAATATGAGGCGATACGAATAGAAAAGGATGGTTTAGTGCTAGTCACCGACAATTGTTTAAATCCAGCTGCTTTTCTTTGGAAAGGAGAAAAGACTCTCCTCAGAATCCAGGGCACGACTGCCTTGACATTATTGAATACCAAACTAAGGTCCGCATGGACCTGAGAGATGTTCCACTTCATGCAGGGGCTAGACTTTTTATAGACGGGTCATCCCGGGTGATTGAAGGGAAAAGGCATAATGGGTATGCAGTTGTAGATGGGACAAAAAGTAGTGTGGTGGAGGCAGGAAGGTTGCCAAATGGGTGGTCAGCTCAGACCTGCGAACTCTATGCATTGGAGAGAGCCCTTAGGACATTAGAAAATAAAGAGGGAACAGTATACACTGATTCTAAATATGCATTTGGTGTTGTGCACACGTTCGGAAAAATATGGCAGGAAAGAGGACTGATCAATAGCCGGGGGAAGGAATTAGTTCATGAAGAATTGATTAAACGGGTCTTGGAATCTTTATTACTCCCCCGAGAGATAGCCGTAGTCACGTAAATGGTCATCAGAAAGGAAATGAACCAGAGGTTAGGGGAAATAAATTAGCTGATGAAGTGGCTATGGAAGCCGCCCTGAATCCACAAGAAGTGGTGATTCATTCCCTAATACCTACTGTCCCAGGTCCTAGGGGAACTCCTATATTTACTGAAAGAGAAGAAAGATAATTGAGAGATTTAGGGGCTACAAAGACAGCAGACGGGCATTGGAAGTTACCTGATGGAAGGGAAATGTTAAACAAAATGACGATGCGGGAGATTATGGCTATCCTACACCAAGGCAGTCACTGGGGAGTACAAGCAATGTGTGATTTAGTTCTTAGGGAATATGGATGTAAAGGGATATATGCCATTGCTAAACAAATATGTGAGGATTGCATAATATGCAGAAAGGTAAATAAAAAAGTTCTTAGAAAACAGGCCCAGGGAGGAAGAGACCCAGGATTGAGACCCTTCCAGAGTATACAAGTAGATTATACTGAACTGCCTAGAGTAGGAAGACTAACATATATGTTGGTCATAGTAGATCATTTATCTGGTTGGGTTGAAGCATACCCCTTAGCTACCACAACTGCAAATGGGGTGTCTAAAACAATATTAGAGCACATACTTCCCCGATATGGGTTAGTGAACCGTTTAGATTCCGACCAAGGAACTCATTTTACCTCTAAAGTGTTACAGGGGGTAATGAAGGGGTTGGGGATTTCCTGGGAGTTCCATACTCCATGGCATCCGCCATCATCAGGAAGAGTCTAGAGAATGTACCAAACACGCAAACGACAGCTCTCTAAATTGATAATAGAAACCAGACTCCCTTGGACCAAATGTTTACCTATAACTGTCTTGCGAGTGCGAACAGCCCCGAGGAAAGATTTGGGACTATCCCCCAATGAAATTTTATTTGGATTACCTTATTTGGGAACGCAGGGAGAATTGCCAATTCCTGAAACTAAAGATTTGTTTTTAAAGAAGTATATACTGGGCTTGTCCTCCTCTTTATCTTTCCTCAGAAAACAGGGTCTATTGGCACAGACTCCGCCCCTTGAATTTGCTGTTCATCCCATCCGGCCAGGAGATTGGGTCTTAACAAAATCATGGACAGAGACTAAACTGCAGCCAGACTGGGAAGGGCCGTATCAGGCCCTTTTGACTACCGAAACGGCAATAAGGACGGCGGAAAAAGGCTGAACTCATTACACTCGGATCAAAGGGCCAGTGGACCCTCCAGTTGAGGAAGAAGTCCGGACAGCCGAATCAACGCAAGACCTGCTGAAACTCAGACTCAAGAGACTTTGAGTAATTGACTATACAGTGGTGACGCGAGCGCGGGATTATTTCTGTAAGATTGTATATTAAGCCTTTTTATGTTTTAGCATAGTGATTAGAATACTGGGAATGCTTAGAGTTATGATGCTAGTCTTCTTCGTATTAGGATTTTGTCAAATATCATTTTCGTATGTATTATTAATGGTTCCTGAGTCTGATAATCCACAAGTAATAGACACTGATGTATGTAGCTTAGTAAATTGTGGGAATGTAGCTAATCAGAGACAATACCACAACTCAGAGATACATCTGAAGTCCTATGGGGATGGCCTCGGGGATGGTACCTGGTATAATGGTCTTGTCACAATACACCGGGCCCCCTTCCACCAGCACGCGATTGTCCCAATAAAAAGTGTAACCCCATATATTTAACGATAAGGAAAACCACATGGCACAAAGCAGTTTTGGGAGGTGGCACTTATGAGGTACAATTAAATGAAACATTTGGGATTGAAATGAAAGCAAATGGGAAGAAGTTTGTGGGCTGTTGTTTTCGAATTAGCGTAGGACAGGGAAAACGGGTGTGTGTCCATGCTTTAACAATGCCGTGTCTCCAGGCCCGCTTGGGTGGAAGCGAGACAGGAAGGGCATGAAATTTATGATAGCCCTGTATCAGGATGAGACTGCATGGAATGATAGGCATTGTACCTCCCTATCTCTGATGTTCCCTCCCTTGGAGAAAGATGCAAAAGTTCCCCCCACATTTTCCGCCGCAGTTGGAAATCACACGTCATGTGTGCACAGGCGAGGTACGAGTCGGTCGAGAGATTTGGGGGAGCTGAAATTATGTACAGAGATTAAGAATGTTACCGAAACGGAGAAGGGAGGGAACTACTCAGCATTAAAGGTTCCCCGAGCGGATCTGTGGAGGTACTGTGGAGGAAAAATATTGAGACCCACCCTACCTCCGGATTGGAGCGGGATATGTGCAATTGTACAATTGGCAATGCCATTTACCTTGGCATTTGAGAAGGAGAATATAGTAAGAAAAAGGGGAAGGGGTAAGAGATTACTGTTCGATACTTCTTTTGATGACAGGATTTATCTTGATTCGGTAGGAGTTCCTAGGGGAGTACCTGATGAATTCAAGGCTCGTAACCAGGTTGCAACAGGCTTTGAGTCAGCTCTCTTTTGGTGGATAACAATTAATAAAAATGTAGATTGGATAAATTACATTTTCTATAATCAACAGCGATTTATAAATTATAGAAGAGAGGCGGTTAAAGGAATATCAGAACAGCTTGATGCGACGAGTAGGATGGCATGGGAAAATAGAATAGCCCTTGATATGATTTTAGCAGAGAAAGGGGGTGTATGTGTGATGTTAGGAGGAAGCTGTTGTACCTTTATTCCTAATAACACTGCGCCTGATGGTTCAATTACTCGGGCCTTACGGGGATTGACTACCATAGCAGAGGAACTGGCTGAGAATTCAGGAATAGGCACATCTCTCACAGGGTGGCTTGAATCCTGGTTTGGAAAATGGAAAGGGGTGGTGGTTTCTATCCTTACTTCCCTGATAGTAGTAGGCGGGGTATTGGTGGCCATTGGCTGTTGTATCATGCCCTGTATACGAGGGCTCACCCAGAGACTGATTGAAACAGCCTTGATGAAACGAATGCCCCTGAGGGGAAATTTGACAGAGGAACTTTATCAACTAAATAACAAGGAGATGAGTGAGACTAAGATGGATGAAATCTCTGAAATGATGCTTGCAAATTTCGGGAACAATGTTTAAAAAAAAGAGACAAAAATGCAGAAGATAACAGATAGTAATGAAAAGAAAAAGGGGAAATTGTAGGATATAAATGAATTAATGTTATTTCTGCAACTATAAATTCTGATACAGAACAGGAAT
>NC_057717.1:37460936-37497482 GCF_004010195.1 Chiloscyllium plagiosum
GAGGGTTTTTTTGGGATATACTGTGCATTTTGTAATTACCTTACCTGGTAATTAGACAAAGCACCCACCTATAGGTGTATAAATAAAAAAGAAGCTGTTGTTCAGATATTCGTCTCGGACTGAAATTATTAAAGTGAGTGAGCTTTTGTTTCTCACAGAACCAACTCTCTTACACCTGGGACCGCTCCCTTCGAAACTTTCAGTGCATTTCATTTTCCCATATTTTCTCATTGTCCCGGAGCTGAGATGAGGTTTGGATTCCTGACGTGCAAGAACGGGGGTCCTTTCAGTATCTCAGATTATTTCATATCCCAAGAACATCAGAGTCAATGTATCGCTCTTAAAGCATGGGTAGGTTTCGAGACTGTTTCTGCTTAGTCGGATAGTTCACCCTTCATTCTCCTCAGAATCCGCTTTGCAAGGAATGTCTAAAGATTCACAAAGCTGGAGACTGGAATTTCTCTTTTGCTACTTGATCATTTTTGCACCATCCAGCTCGCAACATTTTCCCAACATCTTGTTCACAATCCTCTGCTTTACATCAGGTCGAGAGGTGAGGAAACCCAGTTTTCTGAAGAAATACCCGACTCTGGGAACGTTCTTTTCGAAGCAAGTAAGGTTAATGGGAGATTTCCTGCGGAGATTTAACATGATGTTGAAGGGAGCAGTGGGGATGGAAAGGTTGTTGAGAAAGAGGAAATTTTGCCTCTGACCAGTGCAACTCACCAGAGAACTGGGATTGAGGACATTTATTGACAAGCAGCATTTGTGTCGAATACATTTTGCGAATTCTAAACAAACCCCACAGGTCTGGTATTATTTGTGGTTGGCGGAACAGAGCGAACGGCTTGAGTCAGGTCCGTTTCTCGTTCGGAACCCAAGTTTCCTGCATGTCAACAAATGAGCAGACCTGACAAAATGTGGAGTTACTGAGAGTGTTTTTTTGTAGTTTGAGGGATAACTCATCCAGCAGAGAGTCAGTTAAAATCAATAGTGAATAAAACGTAGTCGTATGATTAAAACCTGCACGGCGAAACACTAATGGATATCTAATATATCGCCTTAACCACTCAGCCACAACTATAACCCTGAGAAACTGCTTAATATTTCTCGTGAAATTAGGGCTACCAAATGAAAACGTGACTCCACTATACAGTTAGTTTTGTCTGTGCAATGACTCCAAAATTTGTGGTCCCCCCTGTAATTGATTAGAAAGGAGTAGGCTGATAGGAAATTGGATTGAACGACACATATTGATGAGAAACAGAGTGCTTGGGTAGGATATATTTTCATTAGCAGAGAGATTAGAAATAATGTAATGGATCGAAAAATGAAGATGTCATTGTATTTTTAAAGCGCCTTTCAGCACTATCTGAGTCACAGGCACTGAAGAAAATTTGAAGCAGATGTGGCATTGTCAAATCTAATGTGCAAATCATGGCAGTTTGTTCAACCATAGGTCAAAAAGAAAATGCTACAAGTACTCAGAACTAACGCTGGAGACGCCAGTGAGTTTATGCCTTACATTTAGCGTTTGTTCGGCTCTGATTGCTATCCGGGATAGTATAGGATTGGGGGTCCTAATATCAGAAGAAGGGTTTACCCAATTAAGGCAAAGATGAGGAGGCTGTTATCACATCCTGAGGGTCGCAAATACGTGTACTTATTTACAACAGCGAGATCTGCCAAGACTGGGTATATTAAAGGCCACAATTATTTATCTCTCTGTTAATAGCATGAAGCATGTGGCATTGTGAAATATGTCCAAGTTTACTGACGGTAGACAATAATGGGAGAGCATATTGAGATGATGACGTGGGAATAGGCGAAGGTGTATAGATAGTTTGAGTGAGTGGGGGAAAATCTTTGCAGATGAAGTTTGATGTTGGAGTGTCAGGTTGGAAGAGTAAAAAGGCAGAGCACTATGAAAATAGAGGGAAACTAGGAAAAAAACTTGTAGGACAGAGGCATCTAGGAGATCTTGAGCCTAAAACAAACAAAGTTTTGCGTCATTTTTTCTGACCAACCGTAATGCCTCCTTTCCAAAAGCTTGCAGTGAAAGAGATGGTATCCGAAAAAAATATATAAGTCGAAACTGAAAAACGAAGACCAAGAAAAGACGTATGCCGTTCTTTTGGACAACTGATTGTGTATGGTTCTGTAAAATTCGTTTACAATGTACCTGGGTTTTGGAATTGTGGGAGCTCGGGAGTGGAAGTCAGGAGATCCATGATTACTGCCAACATTTATCTGCCATCCTAACTTTTAGTACGTTTTATTTTGCATTGTGGTTCCTGTGAGTAAACTCAGGTGACTTATTTCCCTCACTGTTCCTCGGCACTCCCCGAAAGAATTCAACGTTCTTATCTCCTGCTTCTGGGTAACCTCGAAACATTGTACAACTGTCACTGAAACCTCGACATTTCCCACGACTGTCTGCCTTCTTACAATATCAATTGATCCATCACTGTGTTAGTAATGCACACATGAAGACCAATGCAAAACAGCAGCAATCGACACTGTTACGAACACGGATGACTGCAGTCAAATTTCAGAATCGTGACAACTGTACGATCACAAACGCACATATCAAACGGCCAGTAAACTCCATATGAATACACTGACAGAAGCTGTGCGAGGCATAGCACCTGAAAAACAACAGAAATACAGTTTTGGGCGACGGACCAGGTTGTATTTCTCAATCAGCAATCGAATTTTACACTGGTGACATCAGCAGTTCCCTCAAACAAAGAACTAACCACTGCTGCAGACGGAGGAGAAAGTGAAGACTCTATGTGCTGGAGATCAGAGTCGTGAGTGAGGTACTGGAAAGTATAGCTGGTCAGGCAGCATCCGGGAGGCAGGGAAATCGAGGTTTTCGGTATAACCCTGATGAAGTATTCATGCCCGAAACGTTGATTCTCCAGCTTTTTGCCAGCTGCCTTACATGATGCTCTTTTCCAGCAACAAGCTCTCCACTGCCACAGACTCTTATGTAATCCGAGTTCCCAGGCACGGAATTAGAGACACTCATTGCCCTGAGTACACCTACTAGGGACACTTCGCGGTGGCGTTCAGGGGCAAGTTGTTCGTCATGAATGCTGGTCTCGATTTCCCTGCCTCTTGGTCCTTTACAATGTTTGATGTACTCCTTTCGCGTAGCATTGTTTGTATACATGTGCACTGCACATGCAGGGTAGTGCTCATTTGTTCTGGTGAGTTGTTGGATGAATCTGGCTTTCGATTTATGTTCTCACATGAATCTGAATGGTCAGAGGAGTGTGCCTGTCAGTTCTGAGATGTTGTTCATATATAAAGTTGAGTGCTTAGTGTGTCGGGTCATGGCATGTCCGCCGAGCGTTGTTTGTCTGCAAGGATTCTGCGGGAATATCTTTTGTTGGTAAACCATGTCTGGAGGAGCCAATGGACACCAGAGCTAGTTTCCATTCGTCGCAATACACATATTCGACGAGAAAAACAAGTTCGACTGGGGCAACGCAAATATAATAGGACAAGCCAAATACCGGGCGGACAGAAAACTTCTAGAAGGAAAACACTCATCCATGGACTCCATCAAGAAGTTCGTTGGGCTAAACTCAACATACCGGGACCTGCAACGAACTACTAGTACTTACAATCGGGTGCAGTGGGAATGAACTCAAATCAATTCCAAACACCACAGGACAGCCACGCTTCACAGGGGTCTCAGCAGCCCTGAAGATGTCGCCAAGAAAGCGGAGGAAACGGCTGCAAATCAACTTCCCAAAACCGCCAAAAATACGCAAAACTGCAACCTGCACTAGAATTACAAATCTTTACACAAAATGTGAAACCCCATAACAGGCCGGGCTGCACCAACAAGGAAATGATCTCTGGAATCCCACGTGACATGTTTAGATGCTAAATACCACACGATGGCGGAGGTAAGAGCTAGCAAAGCTCCCAGCTTCTTGTGCGTGTCCTTTTTAATAATAACTGCTTCATTCTCCTCAGCCCAATTTCCATCCTTTGGTCTTGTATGCCGTAAGCATTACAAATTGACATGAGAGTACCTCAGAAGGTTTTCAGGGTCTCTGCTGCTTCGACACTGAGAGACAGTGAAGTCCAGATTCCAAACACTCGGTGTCTAATGCGATGTTTTTATTCGCATCTACTCAAATATTCTTGCCTCTTAACTTAAATCTACGGTTCCCTGGTGATTGATGCCTCCATCAAAGGGAAAGGTTTCCTTCAATCTGCCCAATCCAAACCCGTCATTGTTTTCTACATCTCAATCATGTCTCCTCCCAATCTCCCCTGCTCTCAAGAAAACATCTCCAGTCTGTCGAAACTCTTTCATAGCTGCACTTCTTCAATCCAGACAATATCTTCACAAATTACTTCTGCACTCTTTTGATAGCTGTCATATCACTTCTGTAATGTGAATTGCAGAATTGTACACAAGATCCAAGTGAGAGCCGAATGATGATATGAAACAAAGATGGGCGGCACGGTGGCACAGTGGTTAGCACTGCTGCCTCACAGCGCGTAAGGGTATGGGTGGGTGGAGCTTCGGCGGGGCGGTGTGGACTTGTTGGGCCGAAGGGCCTGTTTCCACATTGTAAGTAATGTAATCTAAAAAAAATGTGTAGAAACCACCGAAATTGGTCTTTTCCAATAAAGCCTCTTTCCTTTGATACCGTTCAGTGTCTTTGTCGTGAACCTGATGCTCCAATAATCTCTGGTCCATGCAAATACAACACTATACAGGAGGATTGATCATGCAACCACCTTATCTGATTGCATTCAGCGTTTCGAATGTCCTTATTGTGATGTTGGGCCACGTTCAGCGAGCAACAGTGACAGCTGCAGCACAGACTTAATGGTGTCAACGTGAAATTGAATGTTACACGGTACAATGCATCAGTGACATGGGAGGAGTGACGGAAAGAGGTGATACTGATTGTGAAAAGGAGAGAAATCTCCAATATTGGGTGAATTTGAAACTTGATATATGACTCGCAATGATGTCAGAGAGCAGACTGGTGAGTATTTTCGCATTAAAAATGGGCTGATTCTTTTCAGCGTTTGTTTCAAACAGGTGATGTGGCATAAAATGGAACAAATGTGCATTGCCATTACTCGCAAATGAGTGGATTCTTTTGCGGCTGCAACGCAGAGCACGAAACACAATATGATCACGTGAGAAAAAAACACGGTATAAAAAGAAAAAGTTCAATGGCATAGATAGGTGAGGAACAGCAGTAAATGCACAACAGGAAAAGTTGCCACATACTGGACTGAGATTGGGTTGAATCTTCTTCTTAGATTCCACCACTGAGAATGTTGAAGATTGAATCCGGTAGGTTCCTACAAAAAAAATGAAATGTCCAGGCGATAGTGCACAGTGTTGACGAAATGCAGTGTTCAGTGACACCGAACTTTCACATCCTTACTTTACCAGTTCCACGAGACAAGGAATAAATATTGTTGCACACTCACATCACACCGGTTCCCAGGTCTGGATCATAAAAAAAAAAACCAGTGACGAAGAGGCGAAGATCTATTCGGAAATGCGGAGTGGAATGAATGCTTGTATCACCTCTATTGTCCGGTAATGAAATCCATGAGCACGTAGTCCTTCTATGAAAGCATAGACGCGCGTGAAACGCTGAGGCTGGAAGCTCCAATCTCAGCTGGAGCAACTACTGTTCACATAGCGAAGGGAGCATTGGGACATCGGGCTGTGAGGGCTAACCTCATCAGGAGATGCTTCAATTGACATGGCGCAGGTAGCACTGGTCTGGGGTAAAAATATCCTGAGCTATTTTAATCAGAATTGAAAGAGATCCTGGTTGCACACAAGATTGTGTATTGAGATGGATGCTCCCCAGGGGATTGTCTCAATTTTAAATTAACATTTTTCAAAGATTGAGCTCATGTAGCAGTATCTGTACAGTGATAAAATGATTTAATTGTATCGCTCTCTGAGATTTCTCGTATGTCTGACTCAACACTCTCTGAGATTTCTCGTATGTCTGACTCAACTGGAACAGTTTTTAATATCTTTCTTTCATACTTTTCAATTTGCTGCAAGCTTGCTCAGTCCACTAAATTAATCTAAAAATTCGAACAGGAAAGGAGAGAAATGATGCTGGGATTCGCCTTGATTTTCCCTCGAATTATGGATGAACAACAGGAGGGAGGAGGTAAAAATTATCTAGTCAGACAGAGGGTGAAAGGAAGCTTCTTAAGGAGAAATGCGCATTCTTCACTAATGAAACTGACCACGTCACAATATGGTGATGGCATCTGTCACTGGATTTCTATCAAAGCCCCGGATCAATTAATCACCCCGAGAGCATCAGTGTCAATGTGTCGGATTCTGACAGAAGGGGAAGATGCCTGGATCGTCCCTGCTCTGTCGGTCATTTCAGCCTTTATTCTCCTCTAATTCCGCTTCCCAAGGAGTTTCTGAGGATTTTGAAATTTGTGATTTGGTATTTGTTTCGTTTCCTTGCCAGTTCCTGGAGCCGCAGCAATGAGCAGCTGGATTTGGTAAATGGAAAGTATTAAGAACAAACTATTTCAGCTTCCACTTCTGTGGTGACCATGGTATACTCAAGGCATTTATGGAAGGGATTCTTGCACTTGCATATCAGGAATTAAATCCACAATTTTGCCTCGCCCCAAATCGTCATCAGTTTGTTAAAGCCGACAGGCCTTGCTGTCCAGCCAAAGAGGATTCCAACTTTCAATCGCTGATTCGTAGACAGCTGCGTTACCCATTGCGCCACTGGCCAGGATATTACAGCATGCATTTATGCTGCAAAACAGTGCTGTTAACACGAATATGAACAACAACGTTCATGTTCACAAGTTGAAAAACCAGCAAAGATAATCACCGTCACTGCTTCACTCAAATGGCGCCCACTGTTTGAAGCATCAGACTCAAATAAAACACGTCTGTCCCAATGAAGCTGATATTCACCCTATATCTGCGCTACCATGCAATGTGATTACTGCTAAACTGATAAATTTCAATTCCACTTCCCTGCTTTTCGTCCATAAATCGAGGTATACTCAAGTGTAATTACAACAATGGATGTTCCCGTTAATTTTCGGATCTTTAGATTACTTTAACGACCTGTGCGAGTTCGCATGAAAATCAATAATATAAAACAAGCTAAAACTCAGTGCATTTAACTCAGTGCAGAGTCATCCTATGAGAAAGGTCACAGAGCGTACAACTTGCCTCTGTTTCTCTGCAAAGATTAGGTTCGTTACAAACGGGAAACAGGCCAATTGGCCAAACAACTGCACACTGACCGTTCAAAGAGTAACCAACAAGATTTATTCCCTATGAGTAATGCAGGTAACAGTTTCGGCAATTTTGCATGATCAATGCAACTAACCATTTTTATTTTGTGAGAGGAAACCAGAGAACCCAGAAAAAAAACGGCATATATTCATGGAGAATGTTCAAACTTCACAGAGACAGTCGCCCAATGCTGGAATCGAACCCGATCAATGGCGCTTTGAGGGTACACGAGTTAAACTTTGCCGGATATCTCTTTATAATTGAGACATTTACTTTGGGAAACATATTCCCTCAATCCTCAAATATGTATCCTCTTAAAAACTGTTTTACTTCAGATTAAAATTGCTAAGCATCCTCTCCCTCAGATGTCCCAATCTCCCTGTGACATGTCAATAGAAGCTGCAGAAGGTGTGTTTCAATCTGCAAGCCTGATGTCCAAATGCTCCCTGCTCCATGCCAATAAGAACAGCACCAGTTGTGGTTGGATGTTACAGCCTGACGTCCCAGTGCCCACTTCTCAATGTCGTAAATACGGCAGTAAGTGAGGTTGGAGCTCCCAGTCTGATATTCCAATAAGTCCTGCTACTCTATGTCAAACAAAGTTGGTCCACGTGAGGCTCAAATCCCCAGCCTAATGCCACAATGCTCCCTGCTCCGCAACAATAGACGGTGCTCCACGTGAGTTTGGAGATCCCAGTCTCGGAATTTCACGCACTTCTGTACTGTCAGAGAAGGACATCACGGGTGGTTTTCTCCAGGTGGATCTCCGGGGTTGCACCACTCACTATACCCACCCACACCCCATTTATCTGGATGTCGGCGTACTCGCTGAGCTGGAATGTTCATTTCCATTCGTTTCGTCAATCTACTTCAGTGTCCTTTGGGTGAAGCGCTGCTGCTGATTCCTGCTTTGTATTTATAAGTTTCTTTGTTCTAGAAGACAAAACGGGATTTTATTGGTTATATGCGCGCTCTCTCACTCTCCTGAGTCGTTGTAACGCCTCTTGTTGATGACTGAGGTGCTTCCGTTTCCTTTTCCTCCCTGATCAGACGTTGCTGATACGAAGGAAGCAAAATTGATATGAAGTCATTCGTAAGAGAGTGTAACATTTCCTCAGTTTCAATTCCAACATGGCTTAGATTCCACAGAGTCCATATGACAGCGTGAGTCAAGCAGTTCTTCTGAGGAAGTAAATATTTTCATACCTGTTGCTAACCGAATAAATGGTAAATATGCCCTGTACTTCAAAACGCGAAAACGTGAATTGCTGCAAATCACGATTAAGGATTTTTGGTTTTGTTTCCCAAACGTTGAGAAACGGCAGACAACGTCCAAATCAGGCATTTCGCACTCCAGATTTGAATGCAGTTGAGAGAGACCATACATCAGACTTCAGTGTTCTCTGTGACCCCAGCAAATGAGAATTTCCCTTGTCACTGAACCAAGTCACCTTTGCATGTAAAGCAAATGCGGTATGGCTGCTACAGAAATGATCAATGCCTGGTAACTGGCCTTACACAGCACCGCCATCCAAGGTGTACAATTCGACTTATATTTAGGAACAGGGAGGACAGAAACTTAGAAGAGACGGTGGTGCTTGGAAAGCATAAGCAGGTCGGAGCAGCAAGAGTATCGACGATTGTGGCTTAAGCCCTTCATCATCTCTAATCCTCGTTCTGCGAGGAGAAACAAAACATAACAAAGTTTCACACAGTAATTCATCCGGATTATTTATATTCCTTTGCACCACGGCGGCAGATATGCTGATGAGAATATCAGCATTTGCTGATGAGAATATCAAACACGGATGTTCTGTTCACGTCAACCCAAAAGGCTACCGCCTGTCAAAATGGAACAAGGATGTTTCTACCTCATTTTGAACAGGGGATGTCCAGTGTCTGATGAGAATTTCGGGTGGAAAAATTTTCCCTAGGGCACTGACGCGAAAGGAAGCTTCTAACTTCCCTCTTAAACAAGATAGCCACAAGTACTGCAGACATCAGTGAACATTCAGGATCGCTACAGAGACAAATTTGGAAAAAAAAGAATTCATGCGGCTATCATTTCCAATTGTGTTCCTTTTGTCCATTAGTGATGGACGACTAAATTCAAAACGAGGTTTGTGAAAGAGACTGCAATAAATCCACATCCTACACAATCCAGAAGCCTGTCGCTCATAAGGAAAGAACAACAATATTTCTGCCCGTCTCTGAACACGGCCACTTTTGCAGAAGCGGATACTTCTTCTCTACAGAAAGCATCAGGGCTCGCCGACTGCTCTTTTAAAAATAGTATCCGTCCGTGCATATTCAGAACAAGGAAGAATAGATGACGAAGAAAATCGTACACAACAATTAATTGGACTTGTATTGCCTTTCACCACAGCGGCAGGAATGGGTTGGGACAATAACAGGAAAGTTTACTTGCAAGACCAACAAGCAATAATATTGACCCATGTTCAGAAACAAGCCTATCCTTCTTTGCGCAGGACAATTGGAAGCAGGGATACTTCATGTTGGAGCTGAACGTGATAACCGCTCCCACACAGAAATACAACGGCGCCAGTGAATTGATCGAACTGACCACCCCCCTCCCCAACCCAAGCGGTAATTGCTTTGCTCACGGGAGATCGTGTTGGCGCCGCTGGCATCATACCAAATTCGGTCACACACAGAGACATTGCAGCAAGCTGCCATCAAATACGGAGGTGGTCGGGTTCAGGCCCACGTTGGAAAACACACTGAATCCTAAAATCAGATAGAGTAAGCATTGCAGGGGAACGCTGGAGAATCGCGTTGAGACCCAAGTCTGCCATGATCACATGGCGGAGCAGCCGAGTTGGACTGAAAGGCCTAACGTTCTGGTTTCTAGCCATCAGTTACGTAATGAGACAGAAACGAGTTACTTATTCAGTTCGAGGACCTCCCGTCAGAGCTGCTAAAAATGTTGAGATGAGATATATCTGAAACAAATCTTGTAAATGTCAAAATGGCTGGAGAGGAAATAATAAAAGAGAAGCTCCAGATGAAGGTGGAAGTCAGGAGATAGTCAATAGGATGGGAGGGTGTGGAAAGGCACAGGGAGCTGGACATAAGAAAAGAAGCGTCACTGGCTTTGCAATGTTAACACTGCTTTCCATTCTCAAGATTCTGCCAGGCGTGCTGATATTTTCAGGCAAAAACTATCTTTGTTACAGAAGCAGAATTTGGGAGAATTATCCTCGGCCATTAGTGATTCAGAGTACCACAAACACAACGCATTCGGTCCCCGTGCCAGCTAATGTCGCCCTGAAGGACTCACCTTTTTAACCTACTCCCTTCCTTGAGGCTCAGTAACTTTTAGGGTAAAGCCCTATCAGTCGTCTCTCTCTCTCTCTCAAAAGTGAGGTCCTTGTCCTATAGTCTGTGGGGCTACGCCAACTTTAATTACATAACTTTAGTTGTGTAATAATTAGCAATCTAGCTGTGTGAGGTCCCTTGTGGGACCTTCAAGAATGCAATGATAGAAATATTCATTAAGACGGAGATTGACAGAGTTGATTCTGAGTAGATGGGATAAAATCTGAATACAGGAAGTTACTGTGGTATAAGGAGGAGAAGGTTACAAAAAATGGGGAACATAACTCAACTGCATGACAAACATTTGTAGATCCCTTGGAGGAATTGCAGCAGTTCGTCTTTCCTATCTGTCACAAAATAAAATGGGAAAGGTGACTCAACTATGTTGATGAAGGGAGATTAGAGATTGTACCTGATCCAAGAGAGAGGCTAACAAAGTGTCTATAAAGAACAGCAGACATGAAAACTGAGGGTATTTCAGATTTCAGCACGATTGAGGGAGTAATTAAGAGGGAAAATGATGTAAAGAAGAAAGCCAGTGAAGTACTAGCTAATTGTAAATTCTCCTGACGTTCGATGAAGACAAAAACAAAGATTAATGGAAACAAATCCCTTACAATGAAAAACAAGGGAAGTTATAATATGGGTTCAAGAGATGGCAGCTCAATTAACTATATACTGTATTTTGCTTCTGTCATCTCAAAGGATGTCAAATAATATCCCTAAATTGCTGAGGAGCATTTTAGAGGGAGAACTGAACAAAACATCAGCATGTGTTGGGGAATGGTGTTGGGGAAATTTGTAGGACTAAAAGCAAAGATATCACAGGAATGCTACTCTCCACCGAAGCATACTTAACAAAGTGGCCCAAGAGTTAGTGGGTCTAATATGAAACAAGAAGCTTGAACCTAAAAAGGGCAATCTCAAGTTTCAAGATCCTGTAGAATCTAAAAAAAAAATTAATGGATTGGAAGCTAACCGATGTGACAACACTTTTTTTTAAAAAAGGTAGATATGAAACATGGAATTATAGACCAGTTAGCCTAAAACTAGAAACCAATGATATGATTGGAAAGAGTCAGTCTGTTTATATTTACGAAAGGGAAATGAGAACCTACTCCTGGTGTCTGTGTACGAAAATTACTGAAAGTACGCATGCAGATGCAGTAGGAGGTAAAGGAGGCAAATGTCAAGCTGGCCTTTGAAGCAAGAGGATTTGAGTGCAGGAACAGGACTGCCTTGTTGAAATTGTACAGTGTCCTGCTGAGGCCATACGTGGAGTGTTACTTGCACGTTTGTCTTGTGGAGAGTGCACAATAAATTTTTAACAAAGCGATTCTTCAGATGGCTGGACTGAACTTTGGGAACAATCCGAATTGGTTCCAAAGAAATCCACTGATGTTTAGAAGAAAGAAGTAGGACGTCACACCAACTAATACAATTCTAACATGATTAGCATGTTAAATGTAGGAAGGATTCCTTCATGACTACGAAGTCCAGTCCCAGAGGTGTGGGGTTCACAATTTTAAGAAATCTGCAGGCCATTTAGTTCCCTCACACGGGTGACTCTGTGGAATGTTCTGCCACAGAAAAGTTTTAAAGTTAAACTACGGAATGTTTCCATGAAGAAAATATCGTTTACTGGTCTAAAGGGATCAAACTCTACGGGTCTACAGTAATAACAGGCTACTGAATGCAATGACCAGACTTGTTCACAGTGAACATTGCAGCAGGATAAAACACAACAAAAATTTACTCCTGTTTCAAATTGCTATGTTTTTATACCTTTAAAGGTGGTATGCAAAAATACTTGATATATATATCAGCACAAATATCAGATATCATTGGAGGAAAATCTTATAATCCTTTAATGAATGGCAATCTGTGATAAGCGTGACCATATGGACTGCATCATTTCATGGTGGTGAAGAAGATGCAGAATTATTTTCAAAGGTTTTGGACTGGCTTCTCTGTCTCTTGTTTTCGATTCAGTCTTCAAACTGCTGAATATTCTGAGAAATAAACGTAGTATGTCGGAAATAAGTAAACATCTTTGGAAATTTTGTAAGACAAAGGAGGTTGGGATAAGATGAAGGAAGTGTGCAGAAGAGAAGCAATGAGAGAAACCATGAGCTGAGGTTTGCAGTGTATTGGTGTGTGAAGAACAAAATCAATTTCCAAACCCAAAACCACATCCTTCTCAGCTCTATTCCTGCTCTATTCTCTCAGCTGCTTTCACACTGACAGCCAACTCAGATGTACAAATATTCGCGAAGGGACTTTCCCATCAATCCCAGTCATTGACACACACTGTGGCGAACAGAGATTGCAGAAACCAGGCTTAAATTCAGTATGGCACAGAACGAAGTAATTCGGTAAATTTTATCATTGCCAGTTTTCTGCACAAGAGTGCAGACTCTTCAAATAATCTGTTTCTTTGCAGGCAAGGTCAGATAGAGCTATGCAGTTATGCAACATTGAAAGAGACCCTTCCACCCAACTAGTCTATGCAAATAAGAATCTAAAATTGAACTTGCCCAACCTGTCTTTGCTTTGTCCGTACCTTAATCAAGGCCCTTGAAAGCTTTTTCTATTACTCAACTAATTTTCAAGTGCTGTAACGGTACTCCCTCAGGAAGTTCATTCTACACAGGAAACACTCTCTTTATAAAGTAGTCTTTTTTTATTCTCTTATATCTTTTTACATCTTCCTCCTCATACTTGAAAAATCTCTTCACTAATTTTGAAACTCTCATACAAGGTAAAACTAACCTGCCATTCACGTTATCTATAGCGTTTAAAATTTTATAAACAGCTATAATGTCACTGCTCAATCTCCTACACTCCACTGAAAACGAGTCCCAGACTTTCCAGCTTCTCCATCAAATACAAAACATGCATTACCAACAAAAGCCTGACATATCTCGACTGCACCTTCCCCAGCTTACTAGTATTCTTCCAAAATCACGACCACGCACACTACTCCTGGTAATGTCTCACCAACGTCATGTGCTACCAAAAGATGACGTCCCAAATCCTATACTTAACGGAATGAGCATTATAAACATTTCCTTTACCACCCGATCTAGATGTAATGCAAACTTCAAATAGTTATGCGCCTGAACTCTTTGGTCTTATATTCTACAACATCACCCAAATGCACACTATTAATTGCAAAAGTATTGATCCTCGCATTTATCTTAATTAAACACAGCCTGCTAATCCTTCGTTGAGTCACATATTGATCTTTGTAATCTCAGCTAATTTTCTTCACAATCGACTCTGCCACCAATTTTGCTGGCATCTACAAATTTACTTCCCATGAATTGCATATTTTAATTTAAATAACTCATATAAAAATTATAAACAGAAGTGGACCCAGCACCGATCCCTGTCATAAACTGTTGCAAACAATCCTCCATTCTGAAAAAGAAGCAACCATCACATTTTGTGTCTGTCTCATGCTATCAGAACATTTTTATATCCAAATGGAAAGTTCATCCTGATTCACATGCGACCTAACTGTAAGAATAAATCTGCTATGTGGAACCTTAAAGTAACTACCAATGTCCAAGTGAACAATGTCTACTGCTGTGCCATCATCAAGTTTCTCAGGTATTTTCTCAAAACTACAATCATGTTTGTGGGACACACCATCCCTCACTCAAAATCAATGCTGAATATAACTTCTTTTCTTTAACTCAGAATGCATACAAGTCCTATCTTTTAGAATCGCTACCAATAACTTACCCACCAACAAAGCCAGACTCAGTCCAAAAGTTCACAGGTTTCAACGTGCATCATTTCGGTAATCCTTAGGTATTTGGCACTTCACCTGTGGTTATAGATGCTAAAATTATTTCTGAAAGGAACCCCATATTTTCCTCTCAGACTCCCGCCGAGTCGTGGGATACACTAGGTCTGACCTCAGCGAAACATCCAAAAATTATTTTCAAAGAACTCCAACACTTCGTTTTTAGAATTGTGAACTGTTTTCAAAACATCAATTTGAGTTCTCAAAACTCGATAGTAAAACCTGTGAGACAGACATTTAGTATCTTTCTCATCTACTGCGATTCGACACATAGATAAATATTTTCATCTCTAAAAGGCATCAATTATTCTTTCGCTTGTAATGCCCTTGTAGAATCTCTTTCGATTATCGTGATTGAGCAAATGCATCTCACATCAACTCTCAAATAACCTACCTGTCAACATTAAGAGAATACTGAACTAGATCTCCCAAATGCGTTTGCATTTCCCATTTTGGAAGCCTTTCTCCTTTCAGAAAATAGGTTATGCCTCTACTCTTCTGCCCAATACTTCTGACCACACACTGTTTCATACAGTATTCCACCTGCCAAATCTTGATACACTCTCCGAGATTGTCTAAGTCATTCTGCAGCCTTCCCACTTCTAAATACGACTCATCTGTCCCCTATCACTGTCTCATCTAAAAACGAAATAATACCGCCCTCTATTCCTTTGACAAGAACATTAATGCATAACGTGAAAAATTAAGGTTCAACACAAACACCTGATGAACTCCACGAGTCACCGCCTGCCATCCTGAAAAAGAAAATGCTATCCCAACTTCATGCTTTCTGCCACTCAGCCACTCTTCAATCCATGCCAGTACATCGCCCGTAACACAATGCATTCTTATTTAACATCTTCCCAAAGTACACCTTGTCAAATGCCTTTTGGAAATGCAAACAAATCACATCCACTGGCTCTGCTTTGTCTCACTTGCTCTTCGACTCCCCAAAGAATTCTACCAGATTTGATGAAGCCTGCGGACTCTTCATTTATTTTGTTAAAACATCCTGACAACGACATGCCACGTTGTGTGTAACATGTAAACATGTTGATGGGTCAAAACGTCCACAGAACGTGAATAACACTTCGCACAGACGAGACACTTGCAAGGTTTCTCACCAATGTGAACACGTTAATGACAAAACAGTCCCAGCAACTTTTTGTCATAATTCCCATAGTAAGAGCCTTGTGAAAATCTCTCGTCAGTGAGAACACGTTGATGGGACGTCAGCTACACAGGCTATCTAAAGGATTTCCGACTGTCTTAGCATTTGACAGGTCTCTTCTCAGCGTTCTCACGTTGATGACAATTCAGTACCCGGCGGCTTATGTTATTGCTTCTTGCAGTCTATGCAGAGAAAAGATCTCTCCAAATTGTGCACTTCAAGGTGACTCAGCAGGTTGGACAAACAATGAATTCCGTCCGACTCTGGGAGCAGCTGAACGGTCTCTTCCCAGTGTAAACCACCTGGTGCTCCATGAGGTCAGAGAGTCACCTGAACCCATTTCCACAGAGAGAGCAACGAAATGCTCTCTCCTCAGAGTGAACATGCTGGTGATAGAAAAGGTCCCTAAAGGCGTTGTAGAATTTCCCACAGGCGGGCATTTAAAAATCTCACTAATGTGAGCACATTTAGGAGGATTCAGATCCCTGGGACTTGTATCGCACTTCCAGCATCAAAGCATTTAAAATAGGGACATCGGATCCACATGCATCTTATGATACTTTCCACACTTATAGCATATAAAATGTCTCCCATTAGTATGAGCATTTTGATGGGACATCGTGTCCCTGGAGGTTTTACAGCATTTTCCGCACTGTGGGTATTGGAATGATCTGTGTCAGCGTGAACGAGCTGCTGATGCGGCATGTGAGGTAACTCAGTGGATCCCATTCCACACAGTGGACAGGTTTGACTCTGTCACTGAGGTTTCAGATCATTTGAGAAAATGATTTTCCCCCACAATCCCTCCATTTGCACAGTTTCCTCCCGAGTGTAACTGCATTTGTGGTTTGTGAGCTCCGATGATTTGCTGAAGTTTTGCTCAAACACAGAACATGCCTACCGTTTTTCTCCCACTGTAAATGTGATGTTACCCTCCATGTTCAATATTTGATCACGTATCATTTGTGATGAAATTGACAACCCCATCATGTCATGTTTTGTAAGTCTTTCCCATTGATATCCCGTGAAATTAATGTCAAACAAAAGAACAAGAAATTGAGACATAATGTCACCAAGACTCTGTTTTCTATGTAAAGGTAGCGACTAGAATAGACGAAATACAGACAACAACATCTTGACCAGAGCGTTGTCAGAAGCTTATAAACACTCAGTCTCCACCATCGAAAAACAGCAGAGTAGCAGGTTGATGTGATCACCATCACTTCTACGTTTGATTCGAACAGGTGAGATTTCCTGAAGTGTGGAAACACGCACTTCCGCATAACAAATACGCACCGACCCTCCAAGAGTAACGCACCCAGTCCCATTTGCCTCTGACTAATGCACGGAAAACGATGGGCAATTTACTGAACTTGCACATTTCTACACTGTGGGAGCAAACCGGATCACCTGGAGAAAAGTCACACAGACAGGCAGAGAATATGCAAACTTCATGCAGACAGACACTTGAGGCTGGAATTGCATCTGGGCTTCGACTGCTGTGAGGTAGCAACATTCACCACTGACCAACCATGCCGCTCAATGGTCTTCAGATTTCTCCCCAGTTTGCACACCATCCTGAATTGTCTGACATCCAGTTTAGGTCGAGCAAAAAAATTCCTCAGTTAAAACATGGCAAAATTGTGGCCTTTTCTTCAGACTCCAACAGAAACTCTATTACCTCACCATTGTCTCCATGCCTCTCCCTGACAATTGTCTGAGTGTGAAACAAACGTGTCATAACCATGGTGAAATACTTCAGCGTGAGATGAGGTTTAAACTATATATCACCATTGTCACCAAGACTACCCACCTCAGTTACACAACTCGAATCCATTTAGTTTCTGCTCATCTGCTGCTGAAACTCTCATGAATTCCTTTGTTCCCTGTCGACCTAACTCTTAATACACTGAGAACCGTTCTCCCACATTCCCTCTCGGCAACTGTCTGATTTTCGCTTCCTCTATAAATGAGTTTGTATAAGTTCTGTTTAATGTTTCATTGTTCCTTCCATTGCTGCATCTAAATGAGGTGTTAACCACTGTCCATTCTCACTTTTAGCAGCTTTATCTGTTCAGATGAGCTCCGACAATGCTGTAAGAGAAGGACATACAAGTTATTTATTCATGCAATACTTACACAACATCCAAAGCTGGGCTTCTATGTCAGTATTTGCATCTACTGCGACCCCTAGGACTCATAACGGCACACAACCGAACAGCCTCGCTCAGACAACAACTCACCAGAACGAAGGACCCGATACCCAACATGAGCAAAACTAATGTAGTGTACAAGATACCATGCAAGGACTGCACAAAACACTATATAGGACAAACAGGAAGACAGCTAACAATCCGCATACATGAACATCAACTAGCCACGAAACGACACGACCAGCTATCCTTAGTAGCCACATACGCAGACAACAAGCAACATGAATTCGACTGGGACAACACTACTATCATAGGGCAAGCCAGACAGAGAACAGCCAGGGAATTCCTGGAGGCATGGCATTCATCTACAAACTCCATCAACAAACACATCGACCTGGACGCAATATACCAACCACTACAGCGGACAGCTGAAACTGACAACCGGAAGCGGCAGGGAAAGACCACTATAAACACCGGAGGTAACATCAAAAAAGCGCTTCGCAGGAGGCTACCAAGCACTGATGATGTCGCCTAGCCAGGGGACGAAGCGTTTGCAACAAAAACTTCCAGCTCGGCGAACAGAACCACAACAACTCTTACTGCTGTTTCTGGGATTTAATTATGAGTAGGGAATTAGAACCTATTGTGTCTGTACAAACTCTAAAACGCGAACAGGAATTCCTGTCATTAAAGATGGTAATGGGAACAGATCTGTCAGACTCGTTAACAGTACGACATCAGACATGTAAGCAAATGGGTAGTAGCCTGATATACATTGCCTTGCCTGACACATAGAGTACTACAACAAACAACAAACTCCTTACTGAAACATCCAAGTTTGTTGAAGATTTGACTTCTTGAATGCAGAAAGGTTGGCTCCCTTGTAGGACAGCCGAGTATCACAGTGTTATAATCAGAATGACGTTCGCACTTTTAAGACAGATATGAGAAAAAAAATTAGGAACACATTACTGCAGATGCTGCGGTCTGTACTGAAAACAATAAGTGCTTGAAATCACAACTGGTCAGCCAGCATCCATGGATAGAACGCAAGTTCATATTTTGAGTCTTGCTGACGCTTTATCACGTGTGAACCGTGATAAGACGCGTGGAGGATGCTGTATGTATGCAATTGTTCGGAGAGGAGTTGGTCTTCTGCAGGAGAAACGATGTTAATTGTTCAGTTTAAAAGAGATGACCCAGGTAATTATCGACCGGTGAGCCTTACAACTGATGTAGGAAAAAATATTCGAAAGGATTGTAAGCGGTAGGATTTATAATCACCTTGCAAGCAAAAAGTTGATTGCAGACAGTCAACATGGTATTGTCAAAGGCAAGTCATTTCTCACAAAACTCAATGAGTATTTGGAGAATGTGACGAAGCATGTGGATGAGGGTAGAGCAATTGAAGTCGTGCATGGGCTTCACTGAAGCTTGTGATAACGTTCCACGTTGGAGGCTGTTGGAGTAAATGCAGGATCGCTTTTGGTACCACTGCTGTTTGTCATTTTGATAATGACTTGGACGCAGGCATATGGGTTAGTAAGATTGCAGATGACGGTAAACTCAGTGGAGTAGTGGACAGTGTGGAAGATGGTTGCAAGTTGCAGGAGGACTTGGATAAACTGTAGAATTAGTCTGAGAGGTGCAAATCAAGTTCAATGCAGCTAAATGTGAGGTGATTCACTTTGGGAAAACTAACAAGAAGGCAGAAAACTTCTTGTTCTTGGCAGTGTGAATGGGCACAGTGATCTTGCAGTCCGTGTACAATGATCCCTGAAAGTTGCCACCAGTTTGATAGTACTGTTAAGATGCCATACATTGTGTTCGGTTTTATTTTGATTGATTGATTTCCACAGCCAAAATGCGGTGCTTTTCTATACAAAAAGCTAGTGCAGCTGTACTTGGAACATTGTGTTCAATTCTGGTCGCCCCATTACCAGAAGGAAATAGAAGAATTGGAAAATGTGCAGAGGAGGTTTGCCAGGGTGTTGCGTGGTCTGAAGGGAAGGTCTCATGAGAAAAAAGCTGAGAGATTGCGTTCTGTTCTCATATGAAAGAAGGCTAAAATGGATTTGATAGAGACATAAAAGATGATCAGAGAATGATATAGGGTAGACAGTGAAAATAGTTTTCCTTGGATGATGATGTCAGACTGGATGAGGGTGAATAACTACAAATTGAGAGTTGATAGATTTAAGACAGATATAAGACACAGGCTCTTTTAGTTAGAGAGTGCTCTGCCTGTCAATGTAATTAACTCAGCCACATTACGGAAATTTAAATAATCCTTGTATAAGCACATGGATGATGATGAGACCCTGCCTGCCAATGTAATTAACT
Source organism: Chiloscyllium plagiosum (assembly GCF_004010195.1). Classification (NCBI taxonomy): domain Eukaryota; kingdom Metazoa; phylum Chordata; class Chondrichthyes; order Orectolobiformes; family Hemiscylliidae; genus Chiloscyllium; species Chiloscyllium plagiosum. The sequence goes on from NC_057717.1 coordinate 37,481,057, forward strand.
CAGACACATTACGGATATTTTGGGTAAACACGTGGATAGGGGGATGACGATAGATTAGTTCACAGGTCGACGCAACATTGAGGGCCGAAGCGCGTGATCTGCGTGGCACTGTGTTCTATGTTCGAAGACACGAAAGTCGGTGGAGTCGTAGACAGTTTGGAAGAACGTTGCAGGTGGCAGGGCGACTTGAATAAACTGACAGTTTGGGCTGAAGGGCGGCAAATGTAGTTCAATGCAGATAAATCTGAGAGACCCATTTTGGGGAGACTAACAGGAAGGCAGAATATTGTGTCAATGAAAAGATTCTTGGTAGTGTTGGTGTACAGAGTAATCTTTGGGTCCGTGTACATTGATCCCTGAAACTTGGCATACTGGTCGATTGTGCTGATAAGAAGGCATACAATGTGTCAGGTTTTATTGGTAGAAAGATTGAGTTCTGGAGCCACAATGTCATTCTGCAACTCTACAAAACGCTAATGCGGCCGCACATTGAATATTGTGTATATGTCTGGACCCACACTTCAGGAAGGAACTGGAAACATTGGAAAATGTGCAGAGGAGAATTCCTAGGATGTTGCCTGATCTGGAAGGAAGATCCTATGGGGAAGTGCTGAGAGACTTGATTATGTTCTCACTGGAGAGAAGAAGGCTCAAAGCGAATTTGTTAGAGGCATACAAGATGACCTGAGAATTAAATAGGAAAGAAAGTGATCGACTTTTTTCCGAGGATGATGACGTCAGCGAATCCGAGAGGGCACAGCTGCAAATTGAGCGGTGATAGACTTACGGCGTTTGCCAGCTGCAACTTCATTACTTAGAGAGTGGTAAGTGCATGGAATGACATGCCTGCTAATGTAGTCAACTCATCCAGATTAGGGGCATTTAGGCAATACTTGGATAAGCATATCGACGATGCTGGGATAATGTGGGCAGATGAGTTTAGATCAGTTCACAAGTCGATGGAACATTGAGAGCCGAAGGGCTTGTTCTGCACTTTACTGTTCTAGTTTCTATGTTAATCACACAGGGATCAAGTGCCTCAAACCTGTTAAGCTAAAGGCTGAGACACCTTCAGTACTACCCTCTGGTTCCCTCTATCTGCCTCACTCATAGTTACACCTTTCTGTCCCTGACCACTGACTGATTTGAAATAGTTTATCTTCGGAGTGTGACTGCGTCCTCTGCAATAAAAAAAAAAACTGTCTATCTCAGATTCAAAGATAACAAGTCATTCAATTTCCACTGCTGAATGTTCAAAAGAGCTCCAAACTTCTGAAAAACACAGTGTGTGGAAGTGATTCTGAACATGCACCTTGAGTGGTCTGACCCTAATTCTTAGGTAAAGAATCATAGTAAGTCACTAATATTTTTGGTGTACACCTTAATATGCTGACTAAATGCACCATAGAGTCTGAGGTATAAAAATGTTCTGTAAGATTCTGAAACCTGGATGTGAGCAATTTTCAGCTTCAGACTGCAGTTATTGAATTAGCAATTCTCCTCTATCAGTTTTACTATCCCAAAATACAGGCTGAGACTTTCATTGTGGAGATGGCGACAGTTTGATCCCAGTCCCAGCAAACTCATACATGTCACCAGGACACGAACTTTTCTGTTATTGTATAGAAAGCAATTCTGCAATCTGTCTGTCATTTCCTTAGTTTCAATTGTCATGGCACTTCTGTCTTTATTAGAAACACGGACAAACAAAGACTTATGGGGTCTTTCTTCACTGTAATCAGACTAGATTTACAGCACTGCGTTAAGTATTGGTCGAGCATTTCAGGCTGTGGGCTGAACTTCCAATGGGGATTCATCTTGCCAGCATGATTAAACTTTATCAAGTGTCCAAAGGAATCAGTAGCCAACATCTGGAATAAATGCTCCCAAGTCTACCTGAGGGATTTTGGGTGATGGGTTTTCAACTTTAAGTGGAAGGAAAGCAAGTTTGCCTCGAGTCTGTTTAATGTAGAGATATATCCCCATGTAAACTGATGTGGGGATGTACAATCAGGCCTGCCTGAACCTCAGGGAAGTTTGTTTCATAAAATGTCTCCGGAGCGTCCAGGTGCAATGTGACGTCATAGGGCATGAGCTGGCCTCTGGGACATGAATATAGTTGGTCACGGGTCACGTGGTATTGGACTATTCAATTGAATTTTTTTCCAACGACAGGAATTTACAGCTGTACATGTCACTCACACGTGATTCTGGCACTGGCTTAAGGTCCATCATCTGTTCTGATGGGAGTTTTGTTTTCTGATATACATGATGGATTTCCTTGGTGAATTTCGAGAACTATTGTACATAAATGGCTGAATGTACTGGTCACTATCGGGAAAATTTCAATGAAACCTAGTCCGCGCCTGTTTTACCTCTCACACATTCTTTGTCTCTCGTTATTTTGGTAGTTGTCTCTGCTTGGAATCCACCCTGTGACGTACAGACTAGAATCGGTCTCCCCAGAGACAAGTTTAGAGCCGAAGCAATGAGGCATGAGGGGCATGTCCGAGGAGAGAGAAGTTGAAATAATGAATTGCAGAAGGGGCGAAATATGGGAGTGTGAGAGTGAAAAAGAAACACAGAATTCAGAAGGAGGCGTTGTTTCGTGAGGCAGAGGAGTGGAGTTCGAGCGAGATAGTACAGGCATTAAACTTTCTCCTCTGTTGCTAGTCATAACGTGAAAATGTCGCAGTAAAATAGCGTCACTTTTTGGAGCACAGTGGGCAGTTGACCTTCTATCTGCTGTGATTTTATTGCTCTCTCCATGTAACTCAGAATATTGTTCCTTTTCAGATTAACATTGAATTCCGTTTTGCATCCATGGAATCTTACTCTTTGTCAGTCTCTGACAGTGATTTACGGACATGCACCACTCCCTCGCGAACACATTTTCCTCGTGTCATTTCTAATTATTTTTCTAGTGTCATTCAATTTCTACCTGGTCGTTCTGGATCGTTTCTGGCGTTGGAGAATTTTCTCGCCTTCATTTTCTCCGTCTCGACCATTCATGACATGGAAAAGGTCAAGCAGTTTAAAATAGTGGAGAGCTGTACTGGAAAAGCACAACTGGACAGGCAACGTCGGGAGCAGGAACATCGACATTTCAGACATTAGCCCTTCATCAGGAATGGGGGGTGGAAAGGAACTGACAGAAAAAATAGGAAGGTGCTTGGGGCAAGAGTGAGAGTGGAGTTGGGATCAAGGAACTGGGAAGTCAATCAGTAGATGCAGGTTCAGGGGAGAAAGTGATTGGTCAGAACAGAGTGAAGACATGATAGGTGGGAAGGAAGATGGACAGGTCGAACAGTTCAAGAGGGCGGTGCCTATTTGGAGGTTTTGATCTGCGATGGGAGAGGGGAGGTGAGGAAACTGGCGAAATTAAAGTAGATGACGAGTTGTTGGATGGTCCCAAAGAGGAAGATGAGGTGGTCTTCCTCCACTCATTGTGCAACTTATATTTGATGGTGGAGGAGTCCCATGACTTGCATGCCCTTGATGGAATGGGAGCGGAAGATAAAATAGTCGACAACAGTACGGTGGACTGTTTGGTGCGTGTTTTCCAGAGGTAAAATCTACAACGCTCTGTGTAATAGCATCATGTATCCCCAAAGTCAAGGAGACCACGACGAGAAAAACGGACACAGTGGAAGGGGAGTCGGCATACACAGTAAACTCTGCCGGATGTGGAAGTTACCTATCGGGCGATGGACAGAGGAGAATGAGGAGGTGAGTGTGCAAGTTTTTCACCTCCTGCGGTGGTAAGGGAAGGCCAGGTTTCAGGTTTCTGTTCTCCAGGACCTGACCAAATTTTGCAATCTACCTTCACAGGTGAAATTGCACATACACGACACCATTCACATCAATCTTTTCAGCGCTGTCGCCAATCACTTCACTTCCCCACTTACTGAAGTTTCACGTGCTGAACTGAACAATAATGCAGGTGAAAGATTCATTTAGAGTCGGATTGACACAGTGAAGAATCTGAAACACATTTTCAACTTTCAATGTGCTTCCCTTTGTCGCATTTACTGCAATGCTCGCTATTCCCCATCCTGACTTCAGGCAGTCCGACGTCATTTAGAGAATCTACTTTTTGAGATTATCGATCGAACATTTTTGCAGAAATGCAGACAGGACAAATGTGTCCCTCCGGAATTTGAACGATTTATTTAAACCACTGAAAGCTCAAAAGAAAAATGCATCCCTTGAGCAATGAGCCACAGCCTGTTTGTACTGCCCACTCTGCCAGCAGCTGAATTTTTCTCAGTTTAAATTCCATTCCACATTAATCCAGAATTCCAAGCATCAAAGTGTTTCCAGAGCATTTGCTTCCCATTCTGTCTCCCTGCTCGCTGATGCTGCTGTCTGTCCCGTAAAAAGGAACCGGGCTGTCTCCACTGGTGAACAGCGTTGTTTCTATGTGTAAGCTGTGCTGGGTGAGGGCAGAGTCCATTCGCTCTTCAGCTCAGCGTCAATGACTTGCGGTGGAAGGAGTCAATTACACGACAGGAAGTTAGCAACTTTATTTGTGGATTTTCTCCTAAAGTCTCTTATCCGAGAAATAGAAAGATGCTGAGCTGGTGGGAAAGGAGTAAATTGACACTGGAGATTCTTCCTTCTGGTAAATAACATGACTTCTCTTGAGTGAAGTCTGTGTGGTGTTCAGAATTCTTCTCGCAGCAATCCTGCAGAATGTCTAATGCAAAGCGGGCGTCCGTTACTTTGCTGCGATATCTGAGCCACCATTCCTCGGAGATGAAGAAGATCCAAGAGAAATGCTCACTCACTGGCGGTCATCACAACGACCCGGAGCTGCGTTGCTGCGGACAGTCTAACGCGGAATGTAGGGTTAGACATAAGCCATTATTTCACCCTCCCAGTGATAGGGCGAGGGACGGCTTAAACACGTGGCGTCATTCCCACGCAGACAGAACCCGGACAGTCCATCCCGTCCATGGTGAATCTTTGCCACTTGTATCTCTCTGTGATTATTCATAATCGGTTACATATATCCTAACATTGAGGAAATGTGTCTGTGTAGTGATGCTGTCTCCCACATGCTGATCGTCTTGCCATGCATGTCTCAACCAGCAATGGATAACGCGCCGGACTACGTGTCAGCAGAGTGTAGGTTCGACTCGTACCTGGCTCGAGAGCAATGTAGGTTTTTATTACACTGACAAACCAATCGTGCCCTTTGAACTGAAGCCGAGTCAGGGTTTGAATTCCTGGTCTGCAGGAATCTTCACTCAATTCCCCAACATCATCAGAGGAGTGGAAGCTGAAATTGTTAAACACGCTGCTCATGGGCAATCTTCCATTTCCATAACGCACTGACCCATACACTGCGCCTCCTTGAAATGGCAAGGAAATAAAGTGAGTAGCCAATTGCAGCTTTGAGAATTCTTCGAAACTCTTTGTGAAGCGGTTTCAAAGGAGAATGAAGAATGAACTATCTGATTGATCAGGGATTTCCGATGCACCTTCCCCTTCTTAAATAGAATGGAAGATTGTTCTGATGTTCTCGAGGGCATTAATTAATCCGAGGCATTGAACGGACTAACATGACAGATGCTCCTCTTTTGTTGCTGGCGCTGATAGGAGAAAAATAAATTCCAGTCTCCCTGGCTAGGAATCGAAACCCGACCAAAGTGGTGAAAGCACTGAATCCTGTCCATTACAACAGCAAGTATGACTTCAAAATTCAAGCGCTGGTCTGGCGTGACAACTCTCAAGCACCTTGTAAGCGCTCTTGTCAGGAACAACAACTTGATTATCTTCATCTCACTTTCCATTACTCGGCATTGTATGGCTCAGCATCACAAAATCACATCGAAATACCGGTGAAGCTTATGCGGGTTTCTGCTTCTCTGAACCTTCCACAGAGTGAGATACAGATTGAAACACTCGTTGCTGTTTATGTTTTACTGCATATCTTCACAACTCTTTCCGCCTTTTACCTTAAATCTATCTCCCCCGATGATCATCAAAAGGAAACGTTTCTTTCAGTCTACCCTACCCATGTCCTTCACTATTTTGTATCTCAATCATGCCTTTTCAAAATCTACTCTTCCGTAAGTAAAATAATACCAGTCTGTTCAATCTCTCTTCATAACTCAAAATCTTCAATCAGCCAATATCCTGTTGAATCTTTTCTGCACCGTTTCCAGTGCTACATTATCCCTGATGTAATGTGAACTGCAGAACTGCACACAATACTCAGACGTCAGCGGAATGAACAAATGGAATAAATGACGCAGAAAGTAGCACAAAATGTTCTTTTGCAATAAATTCTCTTTTTCTCAACACTGCGCTGTATCATCTCCCTGAGCCTGATGCTGGTCCCGATGTTGGTTAGAGGCACGTTCAGCCAGCTACAGCACCTAACAGTACAGACTGCAGGTTGTAATGTGAGCGTTAGATTGTGGAATGCCTCAATGAAATCGCAGGAGCAGCGTAAAGGTTGGTTCGTGATTGTACAGGGAGAGAAATCTCTGAGGAAAGGTGGGTTTGAATCCTGACATCTGAAATTCTGAGATGGGAGAAAGCGGGTGTTTGAAGACGTGAAATAATCGCCTCGAAGAGTATTTTCATGTCGTATGTTACTAATTCCTTCCCGTGTTTGCTCCGCACGGAGCAGCTGGAATAATTGGATTATCAGGCTGCGAGCTCCAACCTCACCTGCAGCAGTTTTTATTGACATTGAGAAGGGAACATTGGGACATCAGGCATTACGTGGCATACAAAGGAAAATATGGGTTTTTCCATAACTAAGACTGGAGCTGAACTTGTGGGAGCCACAAGGCAAAGCACGTTCCTGGTGCCACATGTAAAAATACTATTCAATAGCAGTAAGGATAGTGACAGAGGATATATCAGGAACAGCTCAACGGGCACAACAGAAATCGTTGCCAAACAGTGTCTGAAATGTTGGGTACACAGAGTCGGCTGAATTTTTAACTTGGAGTTGTTGAATGCTGAGAGTGATGGTTTTCTCCAAAACATCAAAGGCTTAGGAAGTACTGCAGGGTATTGTTGAAATGTATACCCAAATAAAAATGTAGTTTAACATCCGTTTTCTTCACCAATTTGCTCAGAAAATCAAGTAAACACTGCCACGAAATATCGTGCAATCCCAGACAACGTCGAGAATCAGAAAAACTGAGTGATACAGCCCCGAAGATCCAAGTGGAAATGGTGATGGGGAAGAGCACGCACGTGTGGCACCAGCGATGTAACCGATGAGGGCGAGGTCCATCTCTGACGGTACAGAGATGCGTGAAATGCCGAGGCTGGAAGCTCTAACGTCACCTGGCGCACCTTCTATTGTTGTTGAGCAGGGAGCATTGTGAAATTTGCTGGGAGTTTGAGCCTCACGTGGAGCAATTTTGTTTGACAGAGAGAAGCAGGGACTCTTGTAATATCAGGCTGGGAGCTCCAACTCAACTGCAACAGTTTCTATTGACATTGAGAAGGGGAACATTGGGACATCAGGCTGTGAGGTCCAACCTCACCGTGTTTAGCTCCTTTTGACATGGAGCAGGGAGCATTTTGACATCTGGCTGAAGGAAAGGATGCTTAACTATTTTAATCTGAAATGAAATAGATCTTATTAATGCATATATTTGAAGATTGAGGGAACATGTTTCCCAAGGTATATGTATCAGTTATAAAGATAAATCCTGCCAAGTTTTAACCCGTGGAAATGTTCAGTAGTTATCACTGCACCCTCCTAGAGCCATGCATCGGGTGCGATTCCAGTACCGAATTAATGTCTCTGTGGAGATTGAGCATACTCATTGAATAAGTGTGGGTTTCCTCCGGATTCTATGGTTTTCTCTCACAATTCAAATATTGTCAGTTGTATTGGCCATGCCAAATTGTTGATCATGTTAGGTGTAAAAGTCAGAGGCGGTTGGGTCTTCTGGGTTATTCTTTGAACTGTCAGTGGGCACTTGTAAGGGCAAATGGTCTGTTTCTACTCTGTAGGAAATTTAATATTTGCAGAGAGAAACGGAGGCAATGTTTTCTCCCTGTAAACTTTCTCATATGGCTGACTCTGCACTGAGCTAAATTTACTGAAGCGAATTTTAACTCGTTTCATATTAGTCAATTTCCTGCGAAATCTCACAGGTCGTTAAAGCAATCTAAAGCTCCGACAATTAAGGGGAATATCCATTGTTGTGATTACACTGGAGTTTATCTTGAGTTAACAACGAAAAGGAGGGAACTGGTAGTTAAATTTATCAGATCAGCAGTGATCCACTTGAATGTTTGATCTGATATAGAGTGAATGCCAGCATCATTAGGACAGATGTGTTTTCTTTGCGAAATTCGCTGCTTCAAAATGTTGGGAATATTGGCGTGAAGCCTTGACTGTGATAATCATTGTGAACATGAATGTTCTTGTTCATATCCGTGTTGACATCACTAATTTGCAGCATTCTCCCACCAAGCATGCTCGGGGCCAGTGGCACAATTGAAAACGGGCATGACTACGAATCAACAGCAAGGCTTGTATGCTTTTTGCCAAGCCTTTTCCAGTGGCGCAATGGGTAATGCGCCTATCTACAAATTGGGCGATTGTAGGTTCGAATACGATTGGGCTCGACAGCAAGGGGTTTTGGCTTTCGCAAACCTCTGAAGTTTTGTTGTGAAGCTGAGATAAGAATTCAATTCTAAATAAGCAAGATCAAAAATCCATCACACAATTGTCCCTGATGATATCAGATTCAATATCCCAGGGTCATAACAGAAGTGGAAGCTGGATTAGTACCACATGCTGCTCACGCACAACTTTCCAATCTCTGCCATCCAATTCCTGTGGCTGCAGGAATGGCAAGGAAACGAAACCAATACCCAATCTTAGGTTTTACACTTCGCAGAAATTCATTAGGAAGCGGAATCAGAGGAGAATAAAGGCTGACCTGACCGACGGATCAGGGATTATCCAGGCATCTGCCCCTTCTGTCAGAGCCAGAACATTGACTCTGATGGTATCGGGGCGATTAATTGATCCGAGACTTTGCAACGAATCTTGTCACAGATGCTGTGCGTTTGCTGTTGCCCTTGTCAGGAACAATAAAGTTCTTATTCACTGGCAGGGAATCGAAGCCGGGACGCGGTGGTAAAGGTGCAAAATCCTAGCCAATAGACCACCAAGGATGCCTGTAGAACGAGGATGTACTGGTGGGTCGTCAGCCATCAATCACCTCTCCGTGCCAGTGTCAGAAACAACCGCTTGCCGATCCTCATCCCATTTTCCAGAACATTTTTTTGGCCTTTACATCACAAGTTCACATCTGAATACGTTTGTAGGTTATGTAGTTTCCTGCCCCTGCGAACCCTGACAGTGATTTCCCGATTCAACGACCCGATCATTGATAAATGTTTTCTTTACACCTACTGTATGTCAGAATCAAAATTCGTTCAGGATTTTGAGCGGGAATTGAGCTCGGACTGCGGCGCTGTTGCATCGTTTGTTAATGACAGTTTTTGGCTTGATTTCACTGGAGATAAGTTTCTCCTCCAAAATGATTGCGTCATCGTGGGTAATCAGCAAGGAAACAAGCACATCATCCCATGTTTCCAACCTTACACTGTAGTCTTGTATGCTCTGACATTCCCAAATTTCATGTTAATGATGCTGTCTCCCACCATTTCAAACTAAACGATATAAAAAATGGGGTGAAGTTTGAGATGGGTAAAGTTTGTTAACGTTACCTTGAGGAATTGAACCTCATTTTGACCTACAGATCTAAACATGAAAACCAATTTACCAGATAGTGACAGATGTAAGGTGAGAGACGAGCCCCCAGAAATAGGATTTCACCCACTTGGCTTATGTTGTCCCATGTCAGACTTCAACACCAGACTCAGTTTACCGTAGTGAAAGGAAGTAAGTATTCACTCCCTGTTCGTGCAAATTCCACATTAATTCCCTGTAACTCTGCAGTTTATGCGGCCTCACCTGGCTCTTCCTGTCTCACTGGAATATTGCTTACGTCAGCATCTTACTATGCTTCCGAATGGTCTTCGTCAGGTTCCTGAAAATTCATAGAGGAATGGGGTATTCCATGTGCATTTTTACTTTACAGGGCCAACGGTCTAACCACTGAGCTACAGAGCCAGTGAACTTGTCATGTGAGAGAGAAGGTCCCATACATTAGAAACTGCAAACTAATAGATGAACTGATAGCCTGTGTAACACAACCCAGACAGAGCCGAAGGGAGCATGTTCGAAAAGATAGCAGGATGTCGAGCGTGATATAAACAGAGTTCTTCCATGGTAGCCGGTCATTAGGGTTCAGGAATTCCAATGTCATGGTCTGTTAATTGTTAACAATTATGGTAATTACTAGGAAATGCTGACTGATCTTTCGAAGCAGAATTATGCGTGAAACAGTCAGAATCACTTCCCTCCATGTCACAGATCCACATCCGTAATGTCAGCTGCTATTGCCAGACGTGCATTCGGCTCAAAATAAGAACAGAGGAGGCCAACGGAATAAGGAAGGCCGATGGTGGTTTGTTGGAACCGACTATAGGCTAACTGGAGCCAGGATCAACGTGTGCCCTGAAAGTTAGTTTTCCTGTTTATCCCGGTGTAGTGACCACTCCGGATCAATCGCCCAATTGACTCTTTTTGTGTTGATCTTTGCATGCCTCACATCGGTTCAGTGTCCCAAGTGGATCCACACATTTTTAATTTGTCGAAATTAACTCTTCTTTACAGATCATCTTTGCAGATTTTTAATAACAGAGCTAATTTTAGAAGTAGAAAGAGACCATTCAACCCAAGTCTGTTCTATCATGGAATGAGCTCAAGTCTGATTTGGTAATTCCAAACTGCATAACTAGCCTTTCTTCATCACTCTTCTACCTTTATTGATAACAACGTTTCTCTCTTAGACTTGAATATACTTAATGAGCCAGACCCGACAGTCTATGCTGTACAGAAATCCACAGGCATATACAAAATTCAGAACAATAGTTAGTAAACTTGCCAAATTGGAAATAACAATCTATCCCACTGGAGTGGGAGAATGCTGACGTCATGGTGAGAGAGACTGTAACAGGTAAAACTAAAGAAAAGGGAAGGAGTGGGTGTTGTTTCAACATTACGCCATTGTTCTGCCATTCTCAGATTCCAATCACTTAACCTGAACGATTAACATAATTTCTCACACAGCAGGCCACCCCCTCTCTCCACTATTGCATAACCACTGCCTCCTGCACATTTCACATCAGCACTGATGACAATGATTCCAAACTGGAAACACTGACGTCCATTCTCTGCATGGGTGCTTCCTGATCCGTTGTAATTTCCAGTTTTTTTGTTATCAGTACAGATTCCAGCATGTGCAGTCATTTGCTGCGAAATTATTTTTCATGTCTGTGTTAAACCTGCAAACCTCAGTCTGATATGAGGCACTCTGGTCTCAGGCTGTCCAAGAAGGATTGAAACTTTCTGCATGCAAGAATTTAAATCTTTAACCAACGTGCAGTACTGAGTCTGAGCAGGCCCAGTCAATGGATATCACCGCTTCCTTCATTTTATTTTATCTCTGCTGTAAAACGCTCATTGAGTCTTTCAGAGCTGCACCATTTGTTTTTTTTTAATATCAGGAATTCATGTTCATTTTCACACTGTTTTCAAGAATGCTAAATCCGCATTACTGTCTGAGAATTAAACTCGGAATTAACAGTTCGAGTGCTGATTCCCAACAACTAGAGCACCAGAGAAGGCGCACTCAATGCTTGCAACTTTATTTTTTAACACTGCTTGTGAATTTTCGTTCAGTTGCAATATGAGAGACAATCAATTAATTTTAAAACCAATGGCACAGTCCCTTCGTCCCATTAAAACAATGACAGTCGTCATACATGGTACTTCTTAACCAAGATTCCAAAACTTGACATTATGTGTTCAAACGCGTTTTAAATGTTCATTAAAATAATAATTCCATGTCTTGAAGGCTGCAGCAGAACAAAAGAAACAGCTCATTTAACCAAAAACAGTGCGCATTGTTGCTTGTTAGAACACGAACTCTCAGTATTCCTCCTTGAAGAAGTTTACGAAAACCAAACACTTTCTCAGAGCCGATTACCTGTTTTCCTTATGTCGCCAAAAGTGTGGGTTTAAATCCGTCAGTTTACTAGTAAAGACTCTCCTTTACAAATCCTCTGTTCATCTGTTGTGTGTGATTTCCCTCAGTGTCGATCACCACCAGTTCTCCCTCTGTCTAATAACAATCCAGAACGACTATTTCATATCAGTTCCAATTTAAACAATTACTTTAAATTACATCCCAATAATTAAAACCCAATCGAAGGAGTATTCAATATTTGTTGTTTAATGTTCAGTTTTAGAGTTACAGAATCAAATTTATATACTTTTGTTCAATAGTGGAATTTGAGTCGCTCTTTGTCACTTTTACATGAACAGATTATGAGACGAGGTGAGATTTTCTGTGTGTTTGGTTTCATTAGCAGAAAGGTTTACCACGTTGTCGTTACATAGAAAAAGATTGCATTCGGTTTGGTCTGCCCATGTTTCTAAAGGGCGACACAAGTGACACCGTAATTGAAATGAAGACAATGGCAGTCAAACTGCACAATTACTTTGCATGTATCCGCACACTGGGTTGATTTCTCGTGACATAGAAGGGCATGCAATAACTGGGACAGGACTGCCCCCATCTTTCGACAATGAAAGTCCCAGCCTGTACTGTGGAAGTGTAACACTGATCGAGGACAACTGCTATTTCAGGAAATTCAGTCTAAAGCTGGAAACCGATAACACATATTTTTCGAAACACTACTTTTTGACACCTCAGACTTTGTTTTTCATTTAGTCAGCATGTTCGGTTGTTCACAAAAATATTTCTGCGTTGCTAGGGCTCATAACTTAAAATTAGTGCCAGACCATTCAAGATGCATGTTCATAAGCACTTTCAACCACAAAAGGCTAAAGACAGGAAAATGGATTTTGGCCTCCTATCAGCCATGGTTTCTTTAAATGTTGGAACGGCATCGAAGGGCTAAATGGTCTACTCCTGTAACAAATTTCCTCCAATCTTTACTATTTCCTTATCATATATCTCAAAGATTCCACTGAATTTTTAATGAGGAAGCATTAATGTCGTTGGCCTCTGATGATTAATTTAATTCAGTGAATGGCTTTTAAACAGCTACCTGGCCTTGATAAGAGATGTGATTGTCGTTTGTTAGTGTTGTACTCTTGCCAATGTTAGTACAATAAGCGATGTTAAATACCAGGTCATACGTTTGATGCCCTCATTGCATAATGTTCCATTGAACATCTGTTTTTTGAGCTGAACATTGACTTTTCATCCCACTGGCAGTGTAAACACATTCGAAACGAGTTTATCTGCTGTTCTGAATATTAATGCCTCAGTTGCTGGTACAAAGTGACAATTAGGCGTGAATGATAGGCACATTGTCGATGTGGCTTAAAGTTGACTGAGCGGGGTCACTTCAAATTTGACCGCTTCTGCTCATGTCCTGACACCAATAAGTGACTCAATCACAGAATTAGAATGGCCAAATGTTACATGAATCATAAGAAACTGATCCATATCAACGAACACTCAAGTGAGACGGATTGGATTCGTATCTAATCTGCCTCCCGGATGTGAGAATGGAGTGCACATGTGTGCGATCACAGGTGATCAGGGCAGAGAACAGACAAAATTAGGGATTTCAAGGAATAGTGAAGATCTATCCACTATTGTCAAAGAGGAGCTCACTACTTCTGCCATGTCCCTGTCCAACTAAAATCGAATCTTTGGAGGAAGAGAACATTAATGAGAATTAGGACTATGTGAAAGATCAAAGTGTTCCCATGAAAAATGGAAATATGTTAACAGACAGCGGTCATAGGTTTTACTGTGAGACCTAAGAGGAGGAAAGTGAGAATGATAGTGACGGAGCTCACCCGAAAGTAATATGAGTTTACTCCGATCTCTCCATCAGTCACATCCACGATCCTTACCCTCACTGAAAGAAGGATGCCCTGGATAACGGTGAGAAATTTCCTTATATTTGAATCAATTCGTTGCCAAGTCAGGCTGGTCTTTGCAAACATCAAATAATCACAAAATTAGTTTCAGGAAAAACAAACAAATTTTGGAAACGAGTGAATTATGGCAGCGTAATCTTTCCACAGACTGTTCACTGGAACACCAACTCAGTTTCTATGTACCATTGCTATTTTTTCCCAGTAGGCTGTCACGGTAGTTTGCACTGCTGCTCACAACGCCAAGGATCTGGGTTCAACCTCGGCCTTGGGTGAAAGTTTGTGTGCACCTTTCACAAACCCCACTTGTGTGTGCGTATTTCCTCCTACAGATCAAATATGTGCTGGTGAAGTGGATTGCCCACAGTATATTGGCTTGTCATGGGAAGTGCACTGTTGGAGGGTAGACGAGTGACTCTCGTATGGATGGTGTTCAGTAAGTTGTTGTGGACATGTTAAGCCGAATTGCTTATTTACCCATATCGGGAATCTATAATGATAATGTTTGTAATCTTGTCAGATGAACACATTGAGAGGTAGCGTTCAGTTGCTGATGTACCGCATGGCTCTTTCAAATCTCAGCATAGTGTCTTGTTTAATTTTCTTTTCAGCAAATACTCTCTTTCTCATCAATTAGAAAAAATGCACAAAATTCTGCTCTGCCAAATATAGAACAGGAATTTTGCCAAGGAAAACCAGTTCGTGTTAAACATTTTTCCTTTGTTATCTCCAAAGTTATAAATCTTTTTCCCGCATTCTTCCTCGTGCTTCGACAAAATGGAAATTCTGGTAGGGATAATTTATTTATGAAGCTTTTTTATTAAAAAAAATGCATCTGTAAACAGTGATGTGCTTGATAATTCAATTTAGTCAATGAACATCTCAAATAATTCATCACAGCATAGTTGAGCAACCAGAGTGAATATGAGATATTAGTGCTATGTTTTCCGAGTAGGAACAATTTCTCACTACCAATTCTGTACTGTACCACCATGGTTTTGAAAAAAATGTTTTGAATTTCCTCTCCGCCTTGTCCAATTTAACGTCATGGCTGAAATGTTTCACTGCTGGAGACTGTTGTTTCAATGTGATTTCTCTCAACCTGCCAGTTTTCCCTTCGTTCCTGTTCTCCCACTTATACTCAATTGCATCTGGAATTCATTTCGTGAGCGATGTTGCTTTCTGCTTCACTTCATGCTGATTAATTAACTCTAATAAATACTGGGAAGATTTAATACAGTGTTTCTAAACTTCAACACTGTCCACAGTCCCTCTCCCTTGTACCTCTCTGAGATTCTGCTCGGGATGTTCACGCTGGGCCTGTTACGTAAGAAACTATGCAGCTGACGCTAAGTCAAAGCAATAAACACTCTTATTTGGACTTTCAGGCGAACATTGGGTATTTCTGACACTCCCAATGTTAGCAAACCTCCGGTTCCAGCCAGTATGGCTCCAGCCCGTGGTTTGTGTCTGCACCAACACTTCACAGAATACTGTACAAGTACGCTAAACAGGTGATTGACAGCGACGCCTGTGCCATATGAGTAGGGGGCGGAAAGATTAATCTACCAAACGCAGAGTGAACGAGGATGAGTGTAGTGCCAGCGCAGTCAGGTTAGGGAGAAATTCACTCTGTCCTCACTATTAACAAGCCAGACTGGAAATGAGCTACTTATCTCAAAGGTTGTCTCTGTCATGGGGCAGACGGGGGCGTCCAGCACAATCCGTGCACAAGGTAAAACTGAACCATTGTTAATAATCTCGAGGCAGAAGTGTGACATCATGGAGACCCCACGATTTTTTATCAGTTTCCCCACCCCAAATATCCCCAGCATTGTTCTATCGGAATAGCAGGCGGACATTTGGGCCTTCAAGCCTGTCTTTCCCTTCGATATGATGATTGATGGTCATCAGACACAATGCCCTGCTCCAGCTTTCTGAACAGCGTATTGCAATCACGACATTCATATTGATAAAGGTTTCTAAAAAATGCCCAGTTGTGACAAGTCCACAAAAGCAGGACAAAAACCAACCCTTACACCTGTCAATCAACCATCAGCAAAGGGATGGAAGGGAGTTATGACTGTCCTTTCAAGTTGTACTCAGTCAACAATAAGCAGCTCTCTGATACTGTATATTCCGTTAGAGTCACTTAACTTTTGTCCTCATTACATAATTAGTCCAAAATGGATAAAATACTGCACTCACAAGGCAAGGTGAGACTGACTGCCCTTGAAATTAAGGGTGCGTCTGAATGACTAAGGCATTGAAGAGCTTTTGTCAACCTGGAGTCAATTGGAATAAAAGGAAACCATTGTTACAATGAGGACGTGGAATCCCTCGATAATTAATAGCAAACAGTCGGAAGACCTCTCACCTCGT
>NC_057717.1:37497500-37523653 GCF_004010195.1 Chiloscyllium plagiosum
GGAAATTCTAATTTCCAATACTTAAAGAAAAATAACTTTTTATTTCACGCTATTGCGTAAACTAAACAAAACAATAAACAAATTAAACATTCTTTCCTTTAACTGAACGCAATCTATAAACATGCTATTTCAATAACACAGTTATTAAATATGACATCAACTTCATCTCAAGTCGACACAGTTTGCATGTGCTCCGCTGTTTCCAACTTCTATCTGCTCATTTCAATTGTTTCAACTTATTTCATTTATACAGAGTATGTTTTGCAGAAAAAGGTACCTTTTGATAGAGAGTGATTTCTAATTTCTGAGAGAGGGAAATGTTAGCTAGGCAGGTAGCTCTCCAGCAATAGCTCTCATTCTAGTTTTCAAAATATTGGTTTTATATATACTCCAATAACACATTAATTTTTATAACTTGATTAGGTTCCAGATGCCAAAGCAAAACAAAAATGACATTTCATTAGCTTCTGGGACCCTGGGCATAATTTGATGTAATTGGTTAAATGTGAATTGTTGTCGAAACAGCAAGAAAAATTCAGGTTTTCACCGAGAAGTGTTACCTGTATTTATTTTGGAACAGCCTGTCCCTCAGCCTTTTCATTCAGGTAGCAAAGCATGCACTCTTAATTTCCTTCAACATTCAGAAAATACACTATTTTAAAGTGAACATGTGTGCTTTCAACAATGTAACACACTCCACTTGGTGTAATCATCCAGCTCAAATGCTTGCAATTTCTGAATGTCAATCATCTCTAGCCCAGCACATCACTGCAGAGGTTTCGCAAGTTATTGTCTCAGTCCTCATCGTTCTAAGCTGTTTCAATGACTATTGATCAATAATAAAATAAAAGTTGGTTATTTGACTCACAGAAACATGGAATCCCTGAAACGGGCCAATTTCCCCAACATGTTCACACCTGCCTTCCAAACACCACCCTACACAAAATATTCCCCCTCTCTCCTTCAGTAACACTGCATTTCCCATCGCGAAGTATCTAACCCAGACTTCCTTGGATTATTTAGCAATTGTAAGTCTACCTAACCTGCACACCTTTTGGCCGTGGAATGGAAACCATACAAACATGGGGAGATTGTGCAATCTCCACACAGAATATCACCCAAGGCTGCAATTGAAGCAAGGACCCTGGCCCTGTGACAAAACAGTGGTGAATATTGCGCCAACATGCCACACCTGACTGCATATTGTTTAGCACCATTTGCACAAGCAATTCCTGTCCGGACAATGTGGAGAAAATCAGGCACTTAACTGATGTTTGAAGAATTTATTTTGAATGAATTAGCTGCTGTAGAACAGGAGGAACATGGAAAACATTTCGTTTCTGCTGGAATGTATTAACTTCATTGAAAGGAAGATACAAACGGCATCATTCAGTCATCAATTAAGAAACAGTAAACTCCTTGGTACAGCTTCACAGTAAACTGGAATTCAAACCAAAACGTCTCGTAGAGACTTTGGCACACGATGAAGCACAGTAAAAACCAGGCACTTCCTTCACTTATGAACTTGCTTTTGTTTCAGTAGTTTGGATTTCACATCAAATCTCTTCCCACACCAGTGCAGATGAACAGCCTCTCCTCAAAGTGAGATGACGGGTGCACAGTGAGTCAAATTGACCACTTGAATCCAGGTCCATTTTGAGAGCAACTGACGGTTTCTCATTCGTGTCAGCACGTTGATGGGTTAACAGATCGTCAGAGATTTTAAGGCGCTTCCAACATTAACGGCATTTTTAAAAATCTTTCCTATGTGTGGACGTGCTGTTGTTCCAACAGTGTGATGGACCAAGTGACTTCTATCCCACACTCGAAACAGACGAATAGCCTCTACCTCGTCTGACTGTGCTTATGTTCTGGCAAGGCAAATTATCTGTTGAATCCCTGTCCACGCAGACAAGACACAGTTTCTCCATACTGAGAATGATGCTTTTCCCTTCCATGTTCAAAAGCGAATCATATTCAGACAACAATCAATTGACATTGAATCATCAGATACTGAAATGATATTTGGTTTTAAGCCTTTGCACTGTGAATATTCTTTTTCCAATGCCCGGGAAATTTATTGATAAAGGAAAAACCGACGTATTTTGACGTCCAGAAAAAAAGACAATAAGATGCAAGAGCAAAAGTCGGCAATTCCACCTGTAAAATCTGCTCTCACTATTCAGTGAGATTACGGCTGATCTGATAATCCACAGATTCAGTTTCCTGCAATATCAGCTAACCTTCGAATCCCTTGCTAACTAAAATCTGTTTCTCACAGAGTTCAAAGGAATTTCTTGTCGGGACTTCAATAAGATGCAGACCACGAAGGCAAAGTTGGGATATGAAATGATCAAATCCGCCGGGGCTGGAGATAAGCCGAAGAGGGTCTACAAGTACATGACTGGCAAGAGAACAAATGGAGAAATTGTACCGTAAAGATTTAAGAGCGTTTGAGCTCAGCAGATGGAAGAGACATTAAGCGAATTTTTCACGTCGGTTCTTACTGTGGAGAAAGCAAGACCTAATGTTCACTCTCCATGTATGAAGAGGACGATTCCTTGTCTTAAACTATATGACCAAGCATCAAATAAATTGACATTAGGTGATATTTCTAGCGGCTGGATTGCATTCGACGCTTTGTTTCCTTCATATTACAAGAAAATAATTGCTGAAGGTCTCAGAAAATGTAAAAGGTGGATAAATTTCCAGAGCTTGGACTAGTGTATTGTGATGAAGATGTTGTGAAGAAAAGAATTGAAAACTTGTAAGGACACAGCACAACCTGTTCTGAACAAGGGAACAATGTGACATTTGTTCGAAATAGCCAGCAGAGCTGGAGTGCCATCTGGTTAAATTATTAATCAAGATCCCAAACCAAAATCAGGTTGAAACTTAGAATTTTGATAATTTTAAAGCCCATGAAATAATCTGAAGCTTTGGTGTATACAACAGTACATTTTGAACAGCTAGTGAGAGGACTGTGTCTGAAACTTCCAGCTCAAGAGATCTCACAAATGTACCAACCTGGGGAATGTGTTTGCATGGCAGAACATCGATGACAACCTAGAGAAAAACTACACCGGTTGATCCACAAAAGGAGACATGCCAATGCCGAATAGTTTTGAACTGTGATTTTTTTAAAAATCATCATTGGGAAATTTTCAACTTGGAATACTATTGTGGAGTGGAAGGTAAACGATGGGTTTCAGAGAAAGTAGTTGTAAATAGTTTTTAGTTTTCACATTCTCTGTTTGACGTAGAGAATAAAGTTGTGAATTTTCCCTTTAAATCTTGATCTTTGAGATACGCCTTGCCTCTCGGATTTACACAGATTACAGTACGGGTAAATATTTTTTTTCTGTGTTGCTGGATTCAGTTAGCATAGAGGTTTACCCTGTGTCAGAACTGAATCCAAAAGCATTGTGTGAAGTAAGCGTGGAAATTGCAGGACTCCTTGCTGAAATAATTGTGTCACATCTAAATATGGGTGAGATTCCAAATGATTGGACAGTGACGAACGTTGTTGAAGAACGAGAAAGGGAAAATACTTGGATCTACAGACTTGTGAGTTTGAAATTGGTGTTTCACAGGTTTTTACAGGTAGTTTTGGAAGAGATCATTTGCAGAGGCCAAAAAATATAGGGGATCATCAGCATGGATTTGTGAGGTGGGAACTGTGTCTCATAAATTTGTTTGAGTTTTTGATCAAGTACACTAGAGGACTGATGAGGCAACAACAATAGACATTGCTTATCTTCGGCTTTAAGAAAGCGTTTGACAAGATTCCGCATGGAAGACTAATGAGTAAAGTTACATCACGTGGGATTCACAATTAGCCTGCCAATTTGATGCGAAATTCAGGGAGAATGAGAGGTCTGCCGATGCTGGAGAATCAGAGCTGAAAGTGTGTTGCTGGTAAAGCACAGCAGGTCAGTCAGCATCCAAGGATGCTGAGTGACCTGCTGTGCTTTACCAGTATCACATTTTCAGCTCTGATACGAAATTCAGTCAACAACAAGAGAAAGGAAGAGATTTTGGTGTGTTAATTGTCAGACTGGAGGCTTGTGATCAGCAGTGTTCCACAGGGATCCGTGCTGGCTCCTTTGTTTGTGACTTTAGAAAATGTTTTAGATGACAATATGAAAGGCAGGAATCGTCAGTTTGTGGTTGACACCAAAAGTTGCGGTATGCATATAATGAGATGAGAGCAGAAGTTTGTGTGTGTACATTGAGAACATTAGACAGGCGTTTGAACAAATACATGGACAGCAAACGATTAGAATGATATGGGCCAAGTGCAGAGACATGCGGTAAATGTGGACACGCATAATTATCAGTATGAACCATTTTGAGACAAACGGCTTGTTTCTGTGCTGAAGGACACTATAACTCTCCATGGTGGCACAGTAGACAGAGAAGAAAGTTATCTCAGGTTAACTAAGATGAAAATAGACATTGATCATTCAGGTATATGATCAAAGAAATGACAGAGACAGTGTAACTTTGATAAATGTAATGTGCTGATATAGCACTTGTACAATTACGAGTACTGCCTTTAATAGTGCTGCGTAGTAGACACGTGAATAGGTCACGGAAAGGAATTTGAAAATCGTGTCACATATCGACAGATCTGTTAATAATGCTGTGAGAATGCTTTCATCCGTGGCACAGTTTTTTTGTGTTGGAGTTGGGACGTCATGCTGATCTTCTATAGGACGTTGGTGAGGCCTCTTCTGGAATACTGCGTCAAGTTCTGGTAGCTCTGTTGGACGAAGAAGAATAGTAAGCTGGAGAGAGTTCAGAAGAGATTCACCAGGAATTTGCGAGGAATGAAGGGATTGAGGTGTAAGGGAAGGCCGGATCGGTTGCGACTTCTTTCGAATGATCTTAGGAGTTTGAAGTTTATCCTAAAAAAGCTTTGAAAATCCTGAGGGATACAGATTAGCTCAACTGCAATTGCGCTTTCCTTTTTGGGGGATTTCAGGACAAGTGGACATATTTTTAATGTGAGAGGAGAAAGGGTATAATAAGATACGAGGTGCAATTTGTTTTACTTTACGTGATATGTTACCTGTGCAATGTTACAGAGGAAGTAGTGAATGTGGATAAAACTGCAACTTTTAAAAGACATTCGGATAAGTGCATGAATATGAAATGTTACGAGAGATATGGGCCCAGTACACGCAGTTGGTACTACGTTCGGTTCCGTAAATGGTAGCATGGACTGGTTGGAACAGCGGTCTGTTTCAGTGATATTTGAATCAATGACTCGATGCGATTGACATTTTCAGAATGCTGGGAGGCCTGCATAGAGCCAATGTGGAGAAGATGTTTCTACCAATATGACACACCAGAACCCGAGGGCATAGTGTCAAATTGAAGCGATAACAAATTGGAAATGAGAAGAGGCGGAAAATCTTCAGTCAGAGAGTGGTGATTCTGTGGAGATAGTTGACATAGATGGCTGTGGGCGCAAAGTCAGTGGGCAAATGTGTGGCATGGTGTCTCGTTGGTTCGCACGGCTGCCGAATATCTTCAGGGTCCAAGGTTCGACACTGCTTGTGTGGAGTTTGCACATTCTCCCCGTGTCTGTGTAGGTTTTCTACTGGTGCTGCGGTTTTCTCCTACAGACCAGAATGGGAAATTTGTTGAATGGATAGCTGGTTTGTGATGCAGAGTGACAGCAACAGCACGTGCTGAATCCCTGCACCGGTTGAGGCTGCCATGGAAGTTCCAGTTTCTGAACATTACCCCTGGCCTCAAGATGGTGACACTCAATTTAAAGCACCATTAGTCAGCTCTCTCTCTCTTGCTCGTGAGTTTGCGGTCCTATGATCTTCTGGGACAACTAGAAGTTTTGTATTAACATTTCTGTTTTGTAATGAGAAGGGAATTGCTGGGAATCTAACTGAGTGAAGCACCTTGTGTGAGAGTGATGCACTCTGAATGGTGTACAGTGACAAAGATGTTTCTGAGACTGTGGGTTAAAAGCTAAATGGACAAAATTATCATGACATGAGGCACAATAATTTAGGAAGATCACAGAAAACAATGAAAAAAATGGAAACGCCCTTGGAGGAACTGTGACTGTTGTTCCTTCCTGTCAGGCACAACATAAAATGGGAAAGGTGTCCCTGCCATGTGTCACAAAGAATATGAGGGATAGAAATGAATCCAAGTAAGAGGCGTACCAACCGGGTAAAAAGAGCAGCATACAAGTTAACTGGAAGCAGTTCAGACTGCAACAAAAGAAGACTAAAGGATTACTGAAGATGGAAATATAAACATTGAAGGTGAGCTTGAGCTTAACACGCAAACGAATTTTCAATGCTTCCAAAAGTATATGAAGAGAAAAAAAAATGTCATTAAAACAAATTACAGTCACGCAGGCGACGTTATAATGTGGAATGAGGAGATGTCACAAGAATTAATTATATATAAATGTTTATATCAGCACAAACGATGACAAAATGATATCACTAACATGATCGGGAAGAGATAAGAGGGAGTAAATGAAGGAAATCCGTAATAGCAGGAAAGTGATCTCAGGGAAATTGGTGTCATTTACAGTGAAAAAATCACGTTACCTGTTAATTGGTAACCGAATACACCAACTATTTAAGGAGGAGAAAGTGAGGACTGCTGATGCTGGATATTGAAGTCAAGAGTGTGGCATCACATGGCAAAATCGAGATTGATGCAAGCTTCCCCACTCAAAAACTCAATCACAGCCCACCACCAACCTACCCACCCATAACTGCGCTTTCCCTGCCACCACAGGAATTGGAAACCCTGCGCCCATACCTCCCGATCTCCTATGACCAAGGCCCAAAAGAAGCCTTCTACGTTCCTCAGAGATTTAACTGCATTTCCACACGTGATTTATTGTATTCGTTGCTCCCAATACGGTCTCCTCTACGTTGTGGAGACAGACCACTTGCGTTCAGAACGCTTCAGAGAACATCTGTGCGACGTTCGCACCAACCAATCACACCAACGTGTGGCCGAACACTTAAACAACCCGCTCCCATTCGTCCAAGGATATGATGGTTCTGCAGCTCCCCAATTGCCAAGTCCTAACCCCCGAATTGCTGTCGGGAGAACGCCTCATCTTCCACCTTAAGATCATACAACCTCAAGTGATTAATGTGAATTTCAACAATTTCCTCATTACCCTTCCGCCCCCCAGCTTATCCCGAATCCCTCATGACCTGTCTTACAATGTCGAACTTTCTTCTCACATATCCACTCCACCATCCTCTCAGACCTGTCCCATCATTCCCACCTACTTCTTCCTATTGCACTCTCAGCTCCTATACGCCCGAACCAGAACCTTTGAAATATCTTACCACTGTCTTGGCTCACCAGACTCATCCCTGGTGAAGGCGTTTCGCTCAAAACGTCAATTCCCCTGCTTCTCGGATTCTGCCTGACCAGATGTACTTTTGCAGCACTACACTCGACAGCAATGATTTAACTCAATAACCTTTGATTTCAGCCCCATGCACACCAAAGACAGATTGACAAATAGTGAAGCGAAAAAGTAAACAATAAACAAGACAATCTGCTCCAAGGATAACAGCCGTTGAACGGGGCATGTTAGTGCAAAGGAGCCTGGGGCTCTCTGTGGCTTCAATCACGGCCCGTTAAGTCATTTGTTTGGAGTTAGAGTCCTGCTCAGACCAGTCATGAAACCTATAAATCTCCATACGCTGCCCTCCCTTCAAACTTCACTCGCCACCTGTGACGGGAGAGACCAACATTTCTGTCTGGACAGAAATTGTGGTGCGCCTGCTCATAATTTACATTGTTGTCTTGCTTCTGCAAGCTGCCCATCGGCATGGTGATGTGGCACTGTCAACAGTAAGCAAAGGACGGGGCTAGTGGTACTGGGACGGAGAAGGGTCGCTAAGTAAACAGGAATTAAGGGCAGGATTGAACCTCACTCTCCGTGAGTGTGAGTGAGGGCGCGAGGGAGATTTTAGGCTCGCTGGGTCAATGATCATTGTTGCTTTGTCACAGCACTGAGGACCAAGATTCAATTTCAGCTTCTGGTAACTGTCTGTGTGGAGTTTACAGCTTCGCTCTGTGCTGCATGGATTTTTTTTCAGGTCGCTCCAGGGTCCTCGGACAGTCCAAAGATGTGCAGGGTAGCTGACTTGGCTAAGCTAAATTGTCCTCAGTGTTCAGGTTTATGTAGGTTAGATGCATTAGTCTGAGGTAAATCGAGAATATTAGGATATGAGGATTGCTCTGGCTGGTATGTGCTTGGGAGCAAAGGGCCTGTTTGCATACTGCTGGGATTCTTTAAGATGGAATTGTCACATATTCGTCGGTACAGGCTATGAGAGAAAGATGGGCAATTTCCCCCCACACAGCAGCATCTTTGGGACAATGTGTCCATAACCAAATCTTTGTTGCAGAAGTAGGAGAAAAAACAAATGCTTTCTCAACAAAGAAAGTTGAAGAAAGAAACAGATTTGAAGAAAAAATCAGACATTACAGTCTATTTTTAAACCATTGACATAAAAGTTGTACAAGTTGGGCTTTACGCAAAGTTTTTCGAAATTCCCCGCCATGAACATGCGTTCCCACGTTGGGCAAAGATGTGCCTGTTTTCTACCAACTGACCTCACTGCTGACTGCTGCTGCCGAACCTCAATGGTTAATCTTTACCTCAGCACTTCAGTCATCCTTCGCTGTCGATAGCACCATCCGGGCACATACTCGGCCGATTCTGTTGCCATGCTCCGTTACCACGTCAGATATCTCGCTGCAGAATCCAACTGTAGACATTAATGAAGCCGTGATTTTGTCGACCGTGAGCACCCGCCTCGTAGCCGACTGCGAAAGTCCTACCGTCACGGACATTGCCACCTCCACGACCAAGTTCCAAAGGCAAACTCGTATTCTCACCACATCTGACGCACCGAGAAACTCGAGATAACTTTTAAAATGACGTAATTATATTCAAATATCTTAGTAACCTCCTCACTGCCTGAGGCTTTAAAGTCCTCCAGCCCTCAAAGGGGCAATTAGGGCTTGTGAAGAAATGCTAACACAGTCAACGATGCCTTATCCAAAGAATGATTGCTTTAAAAAAAAACTCCCTTCATGATATTTGCATTACCTCTAAACCATTCATCGAAGGATTCTCGCTTTTAACTTTTCCACATGTTCACAAAGGCGGCCCACATACTATTGCGGCCAAGGCCATAAACTGTGTAGCTTCTTCATTAAGCTCCTTCTCTTCATCTCAGATTTACACTTTAAAATATATTTTCAAAACGACGTATTTGAACATTATACGTTTTGTTGCCTACATTATAACTCGTTCGATTGCTGGGGTTAAAAAGTTGGTTTGTAACAATATATTTATATAATTAAATTCTCATTGAATTTGTATTTTTCACATTATTTATTTTTACGTGAAAATGTTCTTTGAAGTGATGATTCTGTTCCTTCGAACTGCCGCTGTCTGACATCTCTCCGAGTCCTGTTGTGAATATGTTCCTTCGTTCCATTTCAAAAATGCATTGCTCACTCTAACACTTACTTCTGCATGGACACCGTTCAGTCTCAAATGCTGTCACTGTTGCTGAGTGGACCTCCCCCAGTCTCACCGAAACATTTGAACATTCAAACCATTTGTATCATTCAGACACCGTGGTAGGGAGATCAATCCTCATGTAGCACTTTTAACTGACATTGAGCAGACAGTGTTGGAGCATCATTCTCAGGAAAGGAATTCAGAGCAGTAGCGAGGAAAAGGGACATTTTTATTTTGGAAAAGAGCAATTCCTGTGGCTTTCTGTGACATTTATGTAATTAGTTCCTTCAGCTGCAGATGTTTATTCAGAGTTCCGCAATTCACAGTACAGCAGCAATATGACAGCACAGAAGTGAATTATGGGGATAGTGTCTGTGCTGAAGAGCTTCAGTTATGAGGAGAGATGAGACACCTTGGTGTTATTTTTTTCTCAGAGAGAGGGAGATTATGAGGAGACCTGATTAAGAAGTACAAAATATTGCGGGGCATGGAAACGGTATACGGAAAGAAACGCTTTCCATTGGTGGAGGGTTTCAATCAACAGGGAACCATAGATTTCAGATAAGAGGCAAAAAGGCTTGAGGTAATGTGCGGATAAATTTAAACAGCCAGCGAGTTTTTTAATCTGGAACTCAATTTCTGCATGGGCGGGGGAGGCAGAAATCCTCATAACGTTGAGGTGTGAGTATTTGAAGATAAGCACTTAGGGCCAAATGATGGAAAGTGGAACGAGGATAGCCAAGCAGTTGTTTTTGACAAGATCACGCACAATGAACTTGAGACAGGCGCAATATCTGATGCTGAAAAATGTGTTGCTGGAAAAGCGCAGCAGGTCAGGCAGTATCCAAGGAGCAGGAGAATCGATGTTTCGGGCATAAGTCCTTCTTCAGGAATCTGGTGTCCTACCTGATGTCCTCGTTTCTTTGGTGGTGACTGTCCTCGCCTATTCCGCGGGAGTCGGTGTTTCAATTCTCTGCCGTTGATGTCCCTCTTGGAGCTTCAAGGTTTCTGGAAAGTGTTGGACCCCTGGTATCGGGTGAAGTTATGGTGGGTGCATACGGCCGATCTGGGAAGTTGGCTTGCAGAATTTTCCACCAATTGGTTGGATCAGAACAATAGATTTATGTAAGTTAATTGACATTGTTTTTTGACACGCATCACAATCATTTCATACTCACTTCTTCAATTTCTCCTAACTTAATGGCCTTATGGGAGCTACTCAGCGAAGAAAAATGCCAGCAGCACATCGTTAGGAAACGTTAAAAAAAACTAATTCAGAGAGTCAATAGAGCTCTAAAAAACTAATTCAGAGAGTCAATAGACGTAAGAATAATAAACAATACAACCAAGACAATACTGACATTCTTGGAGAAAGAGGTAATTAAACCATTACAGAAACTTCATTCAGGAGAAAAGTATCAAAGAGATCAATGCATGAACATTGCTTCAGTTGGCACTAAAGGGACACATCCGCCAAAGAGAAATGTAAAACATTTTTCGGATAAGAAAGCACAGCACTAGACGTGAGTAGATTATCAGTAAAAATGCTGAAGTAATTTATTTGATTCCACCTTGGTAATGAAATGCTAGACCCGGCAGGTGGAACGAAATCAGAAGCACTGGGGTCAGAGCAAACGCTCACAGTTGAGGAAATACCCAGGAATCAGGGTGATGTTACTGAGCAATTACCTGTGTATGATGACATCACCCACATGAACACACAGCATGTGGGTTTGCGCAAACAGGTTATCTCGACACAGAATGTGAGTGTCTTGGAGAAATCGAAAAGGAGATTTATCAGAACAGTCGAAGAAATGCGGATATTACATCTAGGTTCAGGGTGGAGAAGTTGAAGTTTTTCTACACAGATCAAAAAAGATTGAGGTGTGATTTGTTCAAGGTACAGAGGTTTTAATACGTTTAGGAAGTTAGAGGACGAGAAGCTGTCCCCTTTTCGTGGGAAACAAATTTATGCAAGAATTACTGGGAGTTAGAAGGTTGAACTACCATGTTGCTCTTGTCTTAGCGAATTTAACGGCGAGATTTTATCTTGATACGTAATTTGGTTTCCGTGTTAGAATCTGTAACTCCTCTCCTGACATGGTGTAAAATAATTTTGCTAAGGCCATCTTAGTCAGTCCGGGACTGAAGTTTAGAGAAGAACAAATATTGATGTTTTTTTTGGGGAGTTTGTTGCGTTTACATTCTCCCCGCCTCACTCTTTGTAGAAGGACTTATAAGCTCCATTCCAGTCAGTCCAGGTGAGACATTCACAAAACCATCAAATATTATCACCCACATTGCTTGACTTCAATAGTCACCAATTTGTGACGCGGCAAGTTTCATTGGCAAAGAAAGCACGTTTCCCCATGAAGTTTCCTTTCACTCTTTGTCTGCCCATCCATTCAATTTGATCAGTCCTGTTGTGATAAATTTCACCTCTACTCTCCTGTTGTTCTTCCGTAATTCGAGGGAACCTCGTACCGAATCCCAACAACATATTAATTTTCGACTGTTTATGTTATATCAATGACAAGACCAGATCAAGCATGCAGGAAATTGAATAACACAAAAAAAGTTTTTTTAACATACCCTTCCAGAAAATTAACTGACTGCAGAGTCGGAATATAAGAAATGTCAGAGTGCAATGATGTTAAGTACATTTCACAATGCACAGACACTCCCAGAGGAGCTCAGACTTTGCAAAATGTTCATTTATAATTGTGACACTTCTCTGGGGCAGATCCTCCCTCAATCCACAAAAATGTATGCCGCCGAAAACTATTTCAGTTCAGATTAAAATGGCTCAGGATGCTTTCCATCAACTCAATGTTTCCTGCACCATTTCAATTGAAGTGTTGACCTCATCCAGATGAGGTTAAACCTCCCAGCCTCTGCTCCCAATTCTCCCTATTCCATGTCAACAAAAGTTGTTCCAGCCGAGTTTGGAGCTCCCAGCCTGGGCGTTTCACGCGCCTCTTTGCATTCATAGAAGGACTGCATGTTCACGGACTTTGTCACTGCTGGATAGAGTAGAGATCCACGCATTCTTTCCACTCCCAATTTCTGATCGCATCTTGCTCACTGCGCCACTAAATTTCTCTGATTCCAGACTTGGGAACCGATGTGATGGGAGTGTGCAACAGTAGTTACTACCTTGTCCCGCGGCACTGGTAAAGTAACGATGTGAAACTTCGTTGTTATTAAAACCTACATTTGAACAATTTGTGTACTATCGCCTGTACATTTCATGTTTTCTAGAAATCTATCGAACTCAGACTTCAACATTCTCAATGATGGAATCTCCACAGCCACTGAGAACATCGAAGATGACAATTCAGTCCAATCTCAGTGTGTTATCCTCTTTTGCATGTAGTGCTGTTCCTCGCCAATCTCAGCCATTGCATTTATTGCTTTTACTGTTGGGTTTTCCATGTGGTTGTATAGTGGTTAGTCCACTGCATTGTGGCCGCAGCAACCTCCATGCAAATCCGAGTATCATTAGTGTGCATTTGTTCCATGTTGCTCCATATAACCTGTGCAAAACAACCGTAGAAAGAAAACAATCAATTTTAAAGGTGAAAAAACTCTACAGGATGATAATTTTATTGCTTCAAACTTTACCTGCACCCAATCTCGGAGATTTTTCTCCCTTTCACAATGACTATTCTTCCTTTCCATCCCTCCTCGCATGTCAGTGCGGCATTGCACAAGCTAACATTCACTTTCACATTGACACCGTTAAGTTCGTGCTGCAGCTGTCACTCCTGTTAGGTGAACGTGCCCCAATACCACAATGAGGATCTTTAAGCCACTTATTGCAATCATTTAATGTGTTTGATTTGCATGGACCAGAGTTCATTAGAGCACTGGGTTCTTGAAAACGACATAGAACAGTATCGAGGGAAAGAGTTTTTATTGGAAAAGACCAATGTTTGTGAATTCTCCACATTTATTTCAAGTCTTTATTCGTCTCTCGCGAGAGTATTATGTACAATTCTGACAATTCACATGAAAGAAGCGATATGACACTGTGGAAACGGTGCAGAAGTGATTTGCAAATATCTTGTCTGGATTGAAGAACTTCAGCTTTGAAAGAGTTCAGACAGACTGGCCTTGTTTTTGTGAGAGAGATTGAGAGATTGAGAGGAGATGGTATTGAGAGTACGGAAATAATGAGGGGTGTGGATTGGGTACACTTAACGAAAAAATTCTCTATGATGGAGGGATCAATCAAACGATAGCCATAGATTTAAGATAAGAGTCATAAAGTTCAAGTAGTTGAACTTAAAAGAAAAACTTTATCAGCCAACGAGTAGTTGGAATCTGGACATCACTGTCTCTATGTGTCAGAGCGGCTGAAATTCGAATAACCTTCAGACATATTTAATTTAATGTTTAAGGCATACAACGTTAAATAATGGGAAATAAGATGAGGATAATCAAGCAGGTGTTATTGACAAGAACATGCTCAAGTAGCTTGCAGACTCAGTTAGCTCTGACATCGACCGTGTGGCGTTTAGTAACCTCAATTGTCACGTGGGAGGCCAGGGTTCATTTTCCCGCTGAGGTGGCTCTGACTGTTTCAGGGTTTCAAGGTTTGTGTAAAGATCTGTAGTTCCGGTAAAGGGTGCAGATGGTGTGGGGATGTTCAGTGGTTTTGGGAAGTTGGTTGTGCAGCCGTTTCCTCCCCTTTCTCGGTGATATCCTCAAGGCAGATGAAACTCGCGTGAAACGCTGCTGTCCTGCAGCGTTTTGAGTTGGTTTGATTTCCTTCCCACAGCTTTCAATTGGTGGTTCTTGTCGTTCTTTGCATGTCCCACTATTTTGGGTCCAGATCAACATGTTTTTAGATGGAGTCATTGGATGAGTCTCGTCATTCTAGAAATTCTCTGGCTGAACTCTATATAGCTTGTCCTATTATTTTTGTGTTGTCCCAGTCGAATTTGCTGTCCTCGTCATCGATGTGCATTGCTACTCGGGACAGCTGGTTGTGTTGTTTACTGGATCCTCCAGAAATACTTTGCAACAATAGATATTCTCTTAGATTCATTGTCAAGAACATCGCGAGGAGGACATGCCATGATCCAACACACCAAGCACTCGATGTTATAGATAAAAAAATGTCTCAGCACGTACAGACAGACTCCTCTGACCCCTCGGATTTATGAAGCAACATAAACCGAAAGCCACGTTTGACAACAACTCACCAAAACATGGACCCAATACCCATCATCTGCAGGACAAATTTAGACAAACAATGTTGCACGTAGTGACAGCAGGAAACATTTTCAAGGACAGAGAACTCACGAAACGCATTCGTGCAGATCAGCTTGACACAAAACAACACTGACAGGTGTCCTCAGTGGGTTGACTGATGACGCTGAGTGTTGCTGATTCCGTGGCTGGAAGCTCGTAATGTGTGACAGTCTGCAGCAATGGAGAGTGTCTTGCTGGAAAAATACAGCAGGTTAGGCAGCATCCAAGAAGCAGGAGAATGGACGTTTCTGACATGAATACTTCATCAGGCATTCGGCCAAAACGTCGATTCTCCTGCTCCTCCGATGCTGCCTGACCTGCTGTGTTTTCCAGCACCACACTCTCGACTCTGATTTCCAGTATCTGCAGTCCTCACTTTCTCCTCCGTCTGCAGCATTAGTTAGTTCCTTGTGTGAGGGAACTATTGAGATCACCAATGTAAAATTCGATTGCTGATTGAGAAATACAACCAGTTCAGCAGCCGAAAAGAGTGTTTCTGTTGTTTCCCTGGCTGTACAATGTGCGCTTCTGTGATCTCAGAGTTTGCAGTACACTGGGGGGCGGCTGCAGGTATCTGCGTTTGGAACCTAGATGCAATTGATGCTGTTTGACTTGTTCTTGATTTGTGCAACAATAACACAGTGACGGATCAATTGATATTGCAAGAAGGCTAACAGGCGTGGCAAATATCGAGGTTCTCTTGGCATTTGATCAGAGATCTCGGAGAAAAGAATGTTGAATTCTAACGGGTCGTGATGAAGAACAAACAGGGAAATAAGTCACCAGCGTGTATAGTTTACAGGGGCACTCACAGGAACCAAAATGCGAAATAAAACGTACAAAATGAGGTAGACAGATGAAGGATGAATGTAATCATGGGAAACCTGACTTCCACTTCCCAGATCCCCAATCCCACTCCTAACCCCATTGTAAACAAATGTTAGAGAGCCATAAACATCAACGTAGTTCATTGGAACAATCTAGGTCTTTTCTAAATTTTCCATTAGGCTATTAGTTTAGGTTATTTTTGTTTCCTGGGAAACCATCACTTTCATTGTTAGCATTCGGAAAGGAAGCCATCCTTTTTGTCAGGGAATGAATATGATTATAAACTTTGTTTGTGCCATGTATAAGATTCCTCTGTGTCACACGTTTCTTCTCCTTTCTCTCGATTTTAATAGTACTCTGTCTTTTGACTCTTCTGACCAAAGTGCATGACCTAATAATCCGGACATGAAACTGTATCTGACAAGTTTTTCCCCACTCACCCAACCTATCTATATGCCTATGCATATTGCCATGATCTCATCTTAACATGCGATCGCACGAGTGTGTATTATCAGCAAATTTGGAGACATTTCACACTGCCACTTGCTTCATGCTGTTAACAGAGATATAATTGAAGCCTTGAATATACCCAGTCTTGAAAGGCCTCTGCTGTAAATAATTCTACATACTTGCTACCCTCTGAATGTGAGAACATCCTCCTCATTTGTTTCGAAAGTGGGTAACCCCTTCCCCTGAGATTGGGACCTCCGGTCCTGCACTATTCTGGATATAAGCCAGAGCAGAACAAATGTTTCAAGTAAAACATAATCTCACTGCCGTCTCCAGTACTTGTTCTGAGTTTTCTTTTTTGACCTCTGTTTGAACAAGCTGCCCTGATGAGCACATTAGGTTTGACAATGACACATTTGCTTCAATGGTACTTCAGTGTCTGTGATTAAAGTGGAGCTGAAAGGCGCGATAAAAGTGCATCGTTATTACTTGCCGTATTATTAATCTCTCTGTTCATGAAAATGGAACCTTCAGATCCATTCTATCTCTCATCAATACCGAGCATGCTTCCCTCACAGTTGATTTTAAGTGATTTCTTGTTGGATGAGTTATCCCTGCAAATCTAGAAAACCCGTCTCAATAACTCGATATTTTCTCAGGTCTGCTCATTTCTTGACATGCAGGAAACTTGTGTTGTGAACCAGAAACGGACCTGACTCAAAACGTTAGCTCTGTTTCTCTACCCACAGATGATAAAAAAACGTTTGGGTTATATATTGGTTTCCCTGAGTTTATTTGAAACAAATTGTATTTTTCATTTAACCTCTTCACTCCTCGTCCTCTGGTCAATCGCCTTGCTCAGAGGCAGCAGTTCCTCCTGACCATTAACCCGCCCATGCACATCTCTTTCTACCAACTCATTATAAACGTCCCCAAGAAGTCTCCCATTAATCTTCTTTGCACCAAACAAAACATTCCCATAGTCGGGAATCTCTCCACAAAAGGAGGTTTATTTATCTCTGTACATGGTGCAAAGCAGAGGATTGCAAAATTATTCTGGAAAGATGTTGCCAATTGTCAAGTGATAAAACTGTCAACAAGCAAAACAGAAATCCCAGACTCGAGCTTTGTGAATCTTTAGATATTCCTTGGGAAGCGGATTCAGAGGAGAATGAAGGGTGAACTTTCCGACTAAGCAGAGACAGTTTAGAAATCTTTCCATTCTTTCGGAGGCCGGTACTTTGACTTTGATGTTCTCCGGATATGAACTGATCTGTGATATTGAAGGATTTTCGTTCCTGCACGTCTGGATGTCAAATCCTATCTCAGCTACGGGGCAATTAGAAAACGCGGGATCAGACAGCACACTGAAAGGCTGGAAGTGAGACAATCCCTGTCAGAGGAAAACTGGTTTCCGGTGTCATGGGTGTGTCGAGAGAGGGTGGGATCAGACTATTCCTGTGTGTTTACCATGAATTTCCCGATATTTATTTCGGAAAATTAATGTTCATTAAGGACGATTTCCAATATGAGAGGAGCAGGCTGCGGCTTGCATTCGGGGATCATTGACGCCGTTGAGTCATCAGTTTCGGTGGCGATGTTAGTCAGTGCGTTCAGCTCATTACTGACATGTTGCTGTTCTCCCACGACCCAGGAACAGAGCGACAGCTGTTCTCACATCATCTGTTTTTTTTTGGACGCATAGTTCCGGGTTTTTTTTTACCGTGGTCAGGAATATGTTCCTCATAAGGCTCGAAGGGAGAAGTTCCCAGTTTTAGAAGAGCTGGTTTTCGGTGACATTTATGTGCCTGCAAAGCGTGAGATCAGACTGTTCCCCTTGACCACAATGAATGCCACAGGATTCATTTTGGAAACGTCAAACCAATTGTGGAGAATTTTCATTCTGCGAAGTACAGGCGAAAACTTGAATTCACTGACAACCTGAAATAAGAGATCCTGCAAGGGGCCTGCTAAAAGGGACTCCCCAGTCTCTGTGGACCAATCAGTCCTCTCGTTTGGCTGTTAACCCAGAGGGTGTACCCACGCATGGAGCGGTCGCTGTTCTTATCCATCCGACTCCTTTGCTGTGCACTTTCGGGTTTTTAATAGGGTCATGGATATGTAACCAAACGGATTTTCTGAATTGTTAAATGGCTAATGAAGGTTTGTGGACATTCGGAATCTCAAACAAAAACAGAAACTGCTCAAGGAACTCGGCAGGTTTGGCAGTATATGTGAGATTAAATAGAGTTCTGAGAAACTCCTGAAGAAGCTCTGAATCGTTGCCTCTGTTTGTCTCTGCCCAGATGCTGCCAGATCTGTTTAGTTTCTCCTGCAATTTCCCTCGTTCTTTTTGACTGAGTGACCATTTCAACTAAGGAGATTGATTACACAGACCAAACAGGTCCTCACATTTAACCCTGTCGAAACTGTGGTGATTGAATTCAAACAAACCGAACAATGATTGCCTGTCCCTCAGCTCCACATGAAGGGAAAACCTGACACCAGTTTAGTAGCGCGCTACTGCAGTTGTCGCCAAGTGGTTGAGGCGATCGGCGTTAAATCCACTGTTGATTCATCATGCAGTTAAGCATTTTGCTAACTATGATTGAGAGCCGAGAGTGAACTTGAAGAGTGTTTGTTCTCTGCATTCTTGTTTGAAATTCAAATGCGTATAACTCAGATAAGGAACTTTAGTTATCTGCAACCAACCCCGTGTCAGGATGGAAAAGACAGATAACTCCAGAGCAGGTTAGACCCATTTAGTTGTCCACTTCCATGACTGAATACATTTGCCCCTCTGAACCAAATGACGCCAAATGAGATAAGAACAGTTCAGGGGATTGTGTTGGACTGGTGCAGACTTAGTGGGCCAAAAGGTCATTTTTGTGCTGGACACTCCCATGCCCAGCTACGAGGAGCTCAATTTGTGAAGTAACAGGACATTCTTTGCAAAATGTCCCTCGGCGAGGAAGGGATCGAAGCTACTCTCCCCTGATCTTTCAGGCAGTCATGCTATTCATTGGGACATTTCAATTGGTAATAACTGTTACGGTGCATATTTGTGCAATCAGTCAATATGATAATCAGGACGATGAGACCGTGATGTCTCATTACCCAGCCGAGAGCAAGCCCTTGCAGCTTATATTCCCTGGCTCTGCTTTTGAAATAATGATTACTTTCTCGATGTGCCTGTGCTAATATCAAGCAGCTCATTGACATTGGGACTAGACGTTCAGAAGAAGCTGGAAGTGTAACAGGAAAAAAACAGAACAAGGCGAGACGTGAAAGTGTTTAGGTTTTCCCGTGTGTCCGTTGATTTTGGTGAGGAATGTCTGCAGGGCGCTGTCCTGTCAGGTCCCAGGAGCCAGAGGGCTTCCTTTGGTGGGATTTATGTTAGTGAAAGTTACACATGAGAACCGTGTTGGACTATTTCAGCTCAGTATCCATTTCATATCGCGTCTCACCGCAACGGTGAACATTTTCTGGTGAAGTGCCTTGTATTCCACTCAAAGCCTCCTTTCTCCGGGAAAACTTGCATACGTAAAGCACATGGAGTGGGTATAACCCTGAGGACTGTGTCACTGTCGGGGACTGTGCTGTGTGACTGCCTCTGTATGTGAACATGAGAATACGTTCCTCAAAGGGGTTACAACAATGTGACCAGGTTAAACTTCAGTAACATTGTTATGTCATTTAAGATCACAGAGAAAATATCATTGTTGCAAACTGGGACGAGAATTGATGGAAGTCTGATAACGTGCGCTTCACTATGGATGAATGTCGTCGCCTACATGCATTTTAATCTCGAGGCTAGAGAGAAACTAACCTGACGAGAAAATCGCTTCACAACTTCCATAACCTTTTTGTTGTCCGGACTACTACCAATTTTGCAAACCTACTTACCATGCTTTCTATCTTCCTACTTACATCATTTATTTAAATGAAAAAAAAAAGAATGTGCGCTCTGCCAATGGGACACAGTTGGCAACAGTCCTGCAGTCTGAAAACTACCCTCCACCACCATTCACAGCATCTTGCTTTTAAACTAGTTTATTATCTAATTGGAAACCTTACATTGATCTCAATGTGTGCTAACTTTACGAATTAGTCAACCATGTGGAACCGTGGAAAAGCTTTTATTAAAGTCCAAGTGAGCAAAGTCGACCACTTTGTCCTCATTGATCTTCTTGGTTACACCCTCAAAAACTCAATCAATTTTATGCAAAACCATGCTGATTACCCGATTCATTCGTCGTATCTAAAAATTCATATGCATCCGATCGTTCAGAATTGCATCCAACAACTTACCCACGACCATAACCAAACACACAGGTCTATCGATCCCAGGTTTCTCCATGAATTCCTTTCTCAACAAAGGCACAACATTAGCCATCCTCCAGTCATTCGGCGCCTCACTCGTAATAATAGTTGATAAAAATATTTCTACGAAGTGTCCAAGAGTTTCTTTACCTAACTTCCCACAAGTTTCCGGGTTACAGGAGATCAGCTCCTAGAGAAATATCCAACTTGATATTTTCCAGATCCTCCAGCAGTTCCCCTTTTCAATGTGAACTACTTTCAAAACATCAATATTTAGTTGTACCCGCCATGTCGTTCCCCACTGTGTAAACTGACACCAATTGAATATTATATGTCTCTCCATCTGCTGAGGTTCAAGTCAAAGATGAGCTCTTCCATCTTAAATTGGTCCTATTTGTTCTCAAGTTCTTAATATACTCGTAGATTATACTTAACGTTATGTTCTGAGGATATCTCATATTCTCGATTGACCTTTATGACGTCCTCCTGGAGAATGCCCCTCCACTTCTTATATCGTTCAAGAGATTCACTTGAAACAATGTGTTTGTATAGAAACTGTCACTTTTATTAAAAACATTATTATGACAAGGCCAAAATCTCTGCGATCAACGTTGTTCTTACGGAATACATACAATGTGGATACAGGCCATTCGGACAAAGAAGGCCCCATTAAGCCTGCGAATGGAATCGCACACAAACTCACACCTCTACCCAATTCCTGTAATTCTGCATTTCCCATGACCAAAGAACGTTAACCATACATTTTCAGTCTGGTGAGGAATCACAGGCTGAAATTTAGAGGATGTGCAATCTCCAAATACACAGTCGTCCAAAGTAGAAATTGAACCAACATCGCTGAGGCTGAAAGACGTTAGTAGTCACTACTGAGTCAGCCATTATAAACGTACTATCCACCACTCAAAACATATCATCACTTAGATATGGGGCCAAAACCTACTCCCAGTGTTCCTAATGCAACTGTCCAGAGCCTCCTATTGACTGAGGTGTAAACCTCTGCCCGTGCTTTCCTATTCGCTTGAACTGAACGCCTGCATTGCATTTGCCTTCCTAAACACCAACTGAAACTGCATGTTAAACATAAGAGAAAATTGAACTTTGATTTCTTTCTATTTCAGAAAATTGCCTATGCATCTACTCTTTCCACCAAACATTTGACCTCACACTTTTCCACAAAATATGGCACCTGCAACTATTTTTTAAAAGCATTCAGTCCGTTCAAGTCATTCTGCAGCATGCCCGCTTCATCAATAAGATCTATCCTTCCACCTATCATTGTGTCTTCTTCAAATGGAGCAAAAACACCCTCAGTTTCTTTGAATGGATCATTCATACATAATGTGAATAGCTGTGGTGCCTATACTGTTTCTTCTGAACTCCTCTAGTCATGCGCTGCCATCCTGGAAAAGACCCATTTACCCAACTGTCTGCCTTCTGCCAGTCGCCAAGCCTCAACCCATGGCCTCTTATTTAGCAGTTTGCCATACTGCACCTTGACATATGCCTGGGGAAATTCAAGCTGGTCACATTCACAAGCTTGACTTCGTCTAACTTGCTCATTACCTACTCAAAGCATTCTGATATATTTGTCAGATGTGATTTCTCCGTGACAACCTGTGCTGATGCTTCACGTACTCTGTAATCCCATCGTTCCAATGACTTTTCATACTGTGTTGAACACAAAGCTGATTTATTTGATTATTATCTAGAATATTAAAACTTTGATTTCAGACCTGAATGCGAAGAATCACAAAGTTCAATCGCTGTTGAGGTATGTAAACTTCACGCTGTCTCAGTACGGTCGATCAGTGAATGAATCCTTCCATCAGGGTCGATGAGTGTCCTAACTGTTTTTCTCACATAGAGCAGGTAAATGCTTGCTGCCAACTCCAAACCAGATGGCGTATTGAGAGTTGACATGATCGCATGAACCTATTCCTGGAATAAATACACTTGAAACTTCTCTCACAATTCGAAAATATCGATGGGATATACGTTCTACGGAGACTTGAGAGCACTTCCCAAAGCTTTCATATTTGATAGGTCTCTCCTCAATGTGAACATCTTCATGATTAACTGTCCCCAGGAACGTTATTAATGATTAATGTCTTTCTTCAGTGTGAACACGTTGATAACACGTTAGTTTCAGGAACTGGTACAGCGCTTCCCGCAGTCAGGGCATTTAGAAAGACCTGATAATACTGTGAGAAAGGTGATGAGCCATCCGGTTGCTTGGACTTTACAGCACGTCCCACATATTTGGAATTGGAGATGTATCTCCTCCAGGTGAGCACGGGAATCAGACGTCAGGTTTCTATAATTCATAATGGACTGTTAGTTATGTGAGTATATTTTTCAGAGATGAAGCACATAGAGGTATGATAACATTTTCAAATTCCGGAGAGATAAAAGGTTTCTCATTTGCATGAGCGTGGTGTCCGGTTATCCAATCGCTGGACGTTTTAAAGCATTTTCCGCAGTTCAGACATTGAAATGGTTTCTCATCACTTTGAACGAGCAGGAGTCGCAGCAGGTCAGAGACAGAGTGAATCCCTTCCCACTCTCTGAGCAGGTGAATGGCTTATTCCTGGTATCATTGCATCCATGGGAATTCAGCTCAGATAGGGAAATGAATCCCCACATTTCCACAGTCATTCCTCACTGTAACTGCAATTCAGGTGTGTAAGGTCTGATGACAGATAAAAACCTCGTCCACACACACAATAAGTGAACGATTTATCTCCCACTGTAACCAGAGCTTTTTCCTTTCATGTTCGAAATCTGATCAAGTTGTATTTGGGATAAAGTCCGCGGCTTTATCAGATTATGGTGGAGAGGTTGGTTTGTAAACTTTCCCCTTCTAATATCCTGCGAAATTGATGTTATCCAAAAATGAGAGTGTGAAACCGTCTTTCACAAGACTCTAGATTCTGTCTGAAGATATGGTCTGAAGGTAAGGATTTTTCGAAACTAAGAATTTGACCAGGATTTTGTCAGAATTTTTCATGCACACTACCTCCACCAGAGAGAACGAGCACGTCAGCAGGTTGATATAAACACGATCACCTCCCTGTTCCCTCCAGGTCAAACACTGTCCTGACTTGACTGACATCCAGTCCTTTTGGAGCAGACATTTCTGACAATTGAATCGTTGCAAAACTGAGGCGTCTTACTTCAGTCCTCAACTCAACATCCACTGCCTCTCCACTGAGTCTAAAGTGTGATGTTGCAAAAGCACAGCAGGGCAAGCAGCATCCGATGAGCAGGAAAATCGACGTTTAGGGCAGGAGCCTTCATTAGTAAAGAGGCTTGTTAGCCGAGGGGGTAGAGAGACAAATGGGAGCGGGTGGGGCTGGGACAAGGTAGCTGAGAGTGTGATAGGTGGATGGAGGTGGGGGAAATGATGATAGATCTTAGCGCAGAGTGGAGCAGATAGGTGGGAAGGAAAATGGACAGACAGGACAGTTCAAGAGAGCGGTGGAAGCCCTGGACAGAATTGAACTTGGCTATGTGGGAGGGAGATTTGACGTGTTCGGATAGGAGCCAGTGGTGTTGTTTGGTGCGGGTGTCCCAGAGATGTTTTCCGAAGTGGTCTGTAATTAGGCATCCGATGTCCTCAACGTCGACGAGACGGCAAAGGGAGCAATGGATACAGTAAATGACATGAGTGGAAATGCAGGTAAAACTCTGATGGACATGGAAGGGTCCTTTGGGACCTTGCACAGAGTTGAGGGCGGAGGTGTGGGTGGATGTTTTGCAAATCCCGTTTTGGAATGAGAAGGTGCTGGGAGGGGAGGGTGGTTTGGTGGTGGCGTGCACTTTGCAAGGGAGTCGAAGAGGGAATGATCTTTATAGAAATTGGATAGGGGTGGAGAGGGAAACACATCTTAGTTTGTGGGTTTCATTTGAAGCTGACGGAAATATCGGAGGATGACATGATGTCTACAGAGGCTTCTGGATAATAACGTGATGAAGAAGGAAGTTCTGTCCTCGTCATATTTGGAGGGATGGGTTTTAGAGAGCGGAGTTGAGGGAAGTGGATGAGATGTGCTGGAAAGCATCATTGACGATGTGCGAGGAGAAAATGCCTCGCCACTAATTCAATCTTCTCCCTGGCAATTGTCTGAGTCTGAACAGACACGTCATAACCATGGTGACATCCTTCACCTCATGATGTGTTTTTAACCACATATCCCCATCATCAACATGTCTGCCTACTTGCACCTCATTAACATCATAAACACTTCCACGTCTCTGATCGTCTGCAACTCAAACTCTAATCCATTCGTTTGGACGACACGGTCATAACACACTTCTATCCGTCCTTTCAAATTCCCTCCCTGCTCTGGTGCTAGTGAGGCAAGGATTAGGGAGAGAGAGGAGTTGCACACGTGGCTACAGGGATGTTGCAGAGGGAGGGTTTTGGATTCTTGGATAATTGGGGCTCTTCCTGGCGTATGTGGGACCTCTACAAGCAGGATGGTCTTCATCTGAACCAGAGGGCTAGGGGGGGGAGTTCGCTATGGCTATTGGGGTGGGTTAAACTAATCCAGCAGAGGGATGTGAACCAAAATTGCAGTTCAAGTAGAGAAAACGTTGATAGTAGGGAGGTCCAAAATCAAGTTTGAGGGACGCAAGATGGCACCGCCAAGCAAGAAGTTGGTTTGGAGTGCATCTACGTCAACACCAGGATCATTCGCAATAAGGTTGATGATCTTGCAGCATGGGTGATACCTGGGAATTCGATACTGCGGCCATGAATAGATCAGGGACAGGAATGGTTGATGCAGATTCCAGGAATTAGATGCTCCAGTAAGAACAGAGCGGCACGGTGGGCGGCACGGTGGCACAGTGGTTAGCACTGCTGCCTCAGGTGATTGACTGTGTAGAATTTGCACGTTCTCCCCGTGTCTGCGTGGGTTTCCTCCGGGTGCTCCGGTTTCCTCCCACAGTCCAAAGATGTGCAGGTCAGGTGAATTGGCCATGTTAAATTGCCTGTAGTGTTAGGTAAGGGGTAAATGTAGGGGTATGAGTGGGTTGCGCTTCGGCGGGTTGGTGTGGACCTGTTGGGCCGAAGGGTCTGTTTCCACACTGTAATGTAATCTAATCTAAACAGAGAAGACGTTAAAAGAGGGGGAGGTGTGGCATAGTTGGTCAACGACAATATTACAGTTGCAGAAAGGATGTTTGAGGTCTCGTCAACTGAAGTAAGATGGGCTGAAGTTAGAAACAGGAAAGGAGACGTAACCCTATTGGGAGTTTTCTATAGGCCTCCGAATAGTTCCAGATATATAGAGGAAAGGATAGCAAAGATAATTCTCGATAGGAGTGAGAGAGCCATGGTAGTTTTCATGGCGGACTTCAACTTGCCAAATATTGACTGTGGACACTATAGAACAAGTACTATAGATGGGTCGGTGTTTGTCCAGTGTGTGCAGGAGGTCTTCCTGACACAGTATGTAGACAGGCCAACAAGGGGCGAGGCCACATTAGATTTGGCACTGGGTAATGAGCCCGGCCACGTGTTAGACTTGGAAGTTAGGTGATCACTTTGTTTTTAGCGATCACAATTCTGTTATGTTTTCTAACGTGATAGAAATGGATAGGTGTATACCACTGAGCAAGAGTTGCAGCTGGGGGAAAGGCAATTATGAAGAGATTAGGCAAGATTTAGGAATCATAGGATGGAAAAATATACTGCAGTGGATAAGCACATTAGAAA
>NC_057717.1:37524153-37547567 GCF_004010195.1 Chiloscyllium plagiosum
GCGGAGCTGGGCTGGGAGGTGGAAAATGGAGTTTAATGTGGACAGGTGTGAAGTGTTCACTTTGGTGGAGTAACAGTAATGCAAAGTACTCAGCTAATGGTAACATTCTTGGTAGTGTAGATGAGCAGAGCGATCTCGGTGTCCAGGTACACAGATCCTTGAAAGTTGCCACCCAGATTGACAGGGTTGTAAAGAAGGCATACCGTGTTTTAGCTTTTAATTAATAGAGGGATCCTGTTCTGGAACCATGAGGTTATACTACAGCTGTACAAAACTCTAGTGCGGCTGCACTGTGAGTATTGTGTACATTTCTCGTCACCGCATTATAAGAAGGATGTAGAAGTTTTGGAAAGGGTGCAGAGGAGATTTATTTGGATGTTGCCTGGGAAGGAGGGCAGGCCTTATGAGGAAAGGCTGAGGGACGTGTGGTTGTTTTGAAGGTTCAGAGTTGCCTTAATGCAGACATAATATAATCAGAAGGTTAGATATTGTGGACTGAGAGAGCCTTCTTCCAAGAATGGTGACGGCTAGCACGAGGGGGCATAGTTTTAATTTGAGGGGTCATAGATATAGGACAGATGTCAGTCGTAGGTTCTTTACTCAGAGAGTAGTAAGGGTATGGAATGCTTTGCCTTCAACAGTAGTAGATTCGGCAACTTTAAGTACATTTACGCCGTCACTGGGCAAGCATATGGAAGGACATGGAATAGCGTCGGTCAGATGGGCTTCAGATTGATATAACAGGTCGGCGCAACATCGAGTGCTGAAGGGACTGTACTGCGCTGTAATGTTCTATGTCCTATGTTCTATGGTCTAACTCCCTCTGTTTCTATTCAAGGGAGTCCTTGCGTTCTGTTCACTGTTTCATTGTGCATTATCTGAATGACATTTTTCCCAACGCCCATTTTGCAAAAGTGCACAGCGCCCTTCTCAGCTTTATCGTTCCACACGGGCTCCCACATGGTGGAAGGGAAGTAGTTGCAGGGTATTCACCCAATGATGTAATCCTGAGGTCTTCCAATACCTGTCCTGCATGTTGGAGTACTCACAACAAGGGTTGCTCACCCATCACCGGGCAGATAAATTTCAAAGTTTTCATCATTTTCTGCAAATCTCTTAACTGTCTTCCCTTTATCTATCACTGTCATGTCATCCAGCCCATTCAAGAGCAAATAGAGCTGGTCAATAGTATGTCAACCCAGTTAGCGGACAGGACACTCAAGATTACGTTTTAAAGTGCTCTCTCAGATATCTGCATTCCCTCGAATTCCAGCCTCCTGGGCATGTTCGATTTGAACTGTTTCACGTTTAGTTCCCAAACGTCATCTACCAAGGCCATAAACTATGAAATCCAGTCGCTACGTCAATCGCACAAGGCTATAGGAAAGGAATTACTCAACAAGTGATTTAGAAAAACTGTAATACATGCTGAAATCAGAGGCAATAAATTGGTATCAATACTGCATCGTGCCTCTTACATGCTAGAAAATTTAAAGCTTTTACTCTGGAGGGGGTTTAAACAAATGTTGGTCCCTGTCATATTATGAGAAATTGGGAAGCTGACAAAGTGTTATATCAAACAAGTGATCAAAGAAGTGGGTTTCAAATTGTATTTTGTCACACTCAAAGAAGCTTGTGTCACAGAACTGAGATAACCAAATTTGTTTTGCTCGAGGTCATCATCTTTTGTCTGTCTCAAAACAGCTTATACGTCAGTGTTTCCATAGCTCAGTGGTTGGAGCGCTGGTTTTGTAGCCAGGGGTTGTAACCTCGAACTTCCCTGTGTTCTTCCGATTTTTCTTACATCTATTGTTGCAAGCATCCGAAGGTGCGTTCTCTATGCTGTTAGGAATTATTTTTGAAGGAACAGCTGGAAGTCATTTTTTACGCAGATCAAGCCTCATCTGTTTCAGTTTGGAAGTCCACATCCGTGTTTTTCCTTCGAGGAACATTCGGATGACAATTTTCTGATACGAAGAATTCCTTCGTTTGGCAAGAAGAACAACGTGACTCAGTAGAAGCAGTAACGTGATGGTGAAACAGTGGGGGACAAAAACGTACAGGGATGCGGCTGAATGCTTCCATTACTTATGTAGAGACAGGAATCTGCTCGAATACA
This sequence comes from Chiloscyllium plagiosum, assembly GCF_004010195.1. Classification (NCBI taxonomy): domain Eukaryota; kingdom Metazoa; phylum Chordata; class Chondrichthyes; order Orectolobiformes; family Hemiscylliidae; genus Chiloscyllium; species Chiloscyllium plagiosum. The sequence goes on from NC_057717.1 coordinate 37,526,273, forward strand.
AATTAAACAGGTAGGAGGCTGGAAGAGCACAGCTAGCCAGGATGTCTCAGATGTGGAGAAGTCAACGTTTAGCAGGTACTAAATATTCACGATTGGGACAGTTCTCGAAGGACAGCCTCCTGCCTGTTTACTCCTCTGCTTATGTAAACAGAATCGGGATTTAAAGCTAGTAGTGAAGAAGTAAAAGGCCAAACGGTTCAATTTCTCATTTTAAGGAAGTTGGTCTCTCCTGAGGCCTTTGTCACTCTCAAAAGGTGTGGCTGCATAGTTCCCTCTATGGGTCAAAATGAGGGTCAGTTCTCCTGCAGGTCATGAACAAATTTGACGGTATCAGACTTCAGTCTCATTCGCTGGTTCATTTGAGATTAAATCTTTGCAATGAAAGCCTCATGAGATGAACACTTCGGACGTCATGCTGTGGGCCAAGTAGTGGAAACTGGAACCGAGAATGGATGGATGTTTGATGAATGGCACTGAAATAATTTATTATTCTGTGCTGAAAAAGCTCGGTGCCACGAACATTCTTTTTTGTAAGAAATTTCTCATTGCAGGAAAAGAAAGCTATGCTGTTAAGAGAAGACGTAGTTGCACATGCTGTCCTTCCTGGTCGACTAGTGGTTGCGATGCAGCGCTTTCACCGCTGTGGTTGGGTTCATGTCTTGGTCAGGGAATCAGGATTTATTGTTCCTGATAAGGGCAACAACAAAAGTAGAGCATCTTTGACAGGAATCGCATTTCAAACGCGTTCACATGTGCCTTGCAATATTGTACAGGGCCGCAAGGTGGTTCACTGGTTATCACTGCTGCCTCACAGCGCCAGAGCTTTAATTTGCCTACAACTGGGTCGACTCTCAGTAAGGTGCCTTATTCAGGAGCAAATGAAGAGAAAAAAGGTAAGGAATTGTTCTGTGAGGGTTAACCGCTGGAGGATTGGTGTGCATTTGTTGCATCGAACAGCCAGTTTCTGAACTGTAGGCATTCTATGATCCCTTACTGTGTTGCTTTAGCAAACGTTCAGACAGGGGAGAAAAGTGAGGAAAAACAGTCACTTCCCAGTCAGTGATTGATCCATAGTGCGACAACCAAAGGATTCACTTTTGGCTGAACTAGCCCCCATTATCCATACATTAGTAATGGCAGTATACAGAATTAGAGCGGGTTTTCATGTATTGCATTGGATCCAGCATCCTTTCTCAAGAAAACCTATACTGGGATATAAAGAGATGATAAAACACATGGATAGCGATGACTGGAATGAAAAGACGTCATGAAGTATTGTCAGCGTTCACTTGGAAACAAATAATTGGAAAGGAATTCAATGATATAGTGAAATTTAATGCCATTTGATAAGGCAAGACGAATACACTTGGTGATCGGAAACGAGCCAGGGCAGGTATCAGATCTTGTAGTGGGAGAGCACTTTGGTGATATTGACCATAACTGCCTCACATTCTACATAGCTATGGAGAAGGGGAGGATGAGGCAAATGGAAGGATATTTAATTGGGGAAGAAGAAACTATGATGCGATTAGACATGAGTTAGTATGAATGGACTGGGAGCAATTGCTCCATGGTAATGGCACTATAGACATGTGGGGACTGTTTAAGGATCAGTTGTTGCGAGTGATGAATAAATATGTCCCTTTGAAACAGGCATGAAGGGATAAGATGAAGGAACCTTGGATGACGAGAGCAGTGGAGTGTCTCGTCAGAAGAAAGCAGTTAGCTTACATAAGGTGGAGGAAGCTAGGGTCAAGTTCAGCTCTTGAGGATTACAGGCAGGCGAGGAAGGAGCGCAAATATGGTCTGAGGAGATCCAGGAGGGGGCACGAGAAAGACTTTGAAGAACGGATTAGGGAGAACACAAAGGCATTTTACACGTATGCGAGAAATAAGAGAATGATCAAAGAAAGAGGAGGGTCGATCAGGGAAAGCATAGGGAACTTGTGTGTGGAGCCTGAGGAGGTAGGGGAAGCCCTAAATGAGTTTTTTGCTTCTGACTTTACGAAAGAAACGAACTTTGTATTGAATGAAACCTTAGAAATGCAGATGTGCATGCTGGAACAGATAGAGATAGAGGAAGCTGATATGCTGAAAATTTTGTCAAACATTAAGGTTGATAAGTCGCCAGGCCCGGACAAGCTTTGTCCTCAGCTGCTTTGTGAAACGAGAAATGCGATTGCTTCGCCACTTGCGAAGATCTTTGCTTCCTCGCTCTCCACTGGAGTCGTACCTGAGGACTGAAGAGAGGCAAATGTAATTTCTCTCTTCAATAAAGGAAATAGGGAAATCCCCGGCATTCCAGACCAGTCAGTCTGACGTCTGTCGTCTGCAAGGTGTTGGAAAGGATTTATTGTGATAGGATTTATGACCATCAAGGCTACAGCGACACCTCGCACGTTAAATAGGTTTTATATTATCAAGTAAGGAGGTGCCAGGGCACGGGTAATAATAACCAAGACCCAGAAGAGTGAGGAGGGAACTTGGTGGTGTGGAATAGATCGACCTTTCTCCAACAGCTATAGACAGGTGAATATAGAGGTACAGTCGCCCTCCCCCACGCCCCCAAGATCCAGTGCAGAAGGTTAAACAGGAAACAGTAGTACCAGAACACGGCAACCTATGCAACTGGTATGATCATCAATGTTACTTCTTCATTTATCTATAATCAGACTATGATGGCGGGAATAATATGGGCCTGTGGAGAGAATAGTAACCACTACCTTCCCCTGGGATGGAAGGGTGCTGCTACCCCGCGGTACTGTCAACTGGCACATCAGTGCTCGTCCCAAAGGCCAGTATGGGTGATTCCGACGGGACATCCCTCGGCATTGGACTGGGTATACACTGGCAGATCCCAGCCCTGCACTAGGAGCGAACATTGGGTGGTGCATTCTCTTGGGAGTCGGAAAAACGGTGGCATAAAAAAGATTAGTAGCCTTGCATGTAGTGTTCTACTGTTAGCAAATGAGATGGACGAATTCTAATTCTCATTAATACTGATTTAATGGCGGTAAGGGAAGCAGTGATACAAAATCGATTACTACAAGACCTACTGACGGCTGAGAGAGGGGGTATCTGCAAAACGTTAGGTACCTCATGCTGTTTTAATATTGCTGATGAGTCCCAGAATATCACAAGTGTCATAAATCATAAGAAGGCAGCAATAAGACCGCCTCCCCCAGCAGATGACTCCTGATTCCAATGGCTTGCCTCCCGTTGGGGAGCATGGGAGTACTGGATTTTATACGCTCAACTAGTTGTAGGACTGATCTTACACATAATGCTTTGTGTAGGACCCGGTTTGTGTACCTGCCTGCAGCATTTGCTAATGAGTGCAGCGGGATACCAAATGGAAAAACGATGAGAGTCCCCGCAGCAGGAAGATCCGATTACATGGATCCCACCATACCGTTACGTTGAAGTGTGTGACGTGTGATAAATGGGCTACGTACAGGGCACACCAGAGCAAGTGACGATACCACCAGAAAGCTGTGTTACTGGTAGATGTTGTCTGACGGAAGGCCTGGTGCTCCATAAGGAGTTTAATGTATAGCTATCTGGCTTTGTATACTTTTTTTGTCCTTGTGGTCATAAAAAGACAAAAAGTGGGGAAATGTAATGGAAAATTAACATTTACTGTGAAATCAATAAAAGCATAGGGAAAACAAAGAAGAAAGGGCCTGACTAAAACCGGTGAAAGCATTGCAGACAAACAGTAAAGGCAAACCAACCTAACATCAGACATCCAATGCCAGTTAAACCAACCTAACAGCAGACTTACAAGGCAAGTTAAAATACGATATTAACAGTCAAGGAATGAGGAAAAGAACAGCTCCATAGCTGGAATGGAACTCGAATATTAAGCATAGAAACCAGATGTCCTGAAGGGAGTTCACTCTGGAATGCTATGCAAGAGTTTAAGAATGGGTTATATCTAAACCGGATACTCAGGCTACACTTACAAACTGGAGTGTTTTACTGGAGTTTTGGTGTGGCTTATAATTATGACCAACATACCCAGGGGGATTTGCCGACTGGAACGTTACACATTTGAGATTGAATCTCTGATATGCTAACAAGAGATAATCAAAATTACTAAGGATTTGAAGGGGTGCAAGGTAGACCCTAGCATTTTTCTGCTCTGTGTGGTTTTCTGGAAAATGGAGGCGCTCAAATGTCGGCTCAGATTATCAATTAAAATTGCCTGAATGCTGGCAGAAGTATGTCTGTCATCTCAGTGAAGGCTTTCCTGCACTCCTCAATAGCTTTGGTTACTGCTAAGACTACAACTTCTTATAATTAGATTTTACGTTCCCTACTTTGCCTTAACATGTATTATATTAGTTAATTTCACAAACAGCATCATAATAAGAGCCATGAAATTTTCTAGAACTTCTGTCAGCTTCATTGACCAACATGAGTGCCTCATGTGAATGCGTTCCGCAGGCATTTAAACAAAAGCTCATGTGTGTCGTTACCATTTCACTTACCAATGCTAAGGTGAATAATTTTAAAATCAATAACTTTCCTTCTGTCTCTATTCCAGTGAAAGTGGTTAAAATTACTTAAGAGTTTAAGCCTTAAACACATGCGTATGTTTACGTAATCTTAATAAATACCAAAGCGAAGCTTTCACTAATATTGTGTGGTATTGCAACTTGGAATAACGTTTAGAAATTGCTTTCAATAGTAGTCATGATTTCATTTGTATACTTTGTTTGCTTAACCTTTTTGTTTATTTTCTCAATTTTTACTTCATTAAGTGCCAGCCAGTAAAAGATACTGAGCTCCTAAAAATACTGAGGAATTAGTTGGATTGACACCTTCAGGGTACACATGTGACTGGTTCAATTAATAGCCACCTCTCCAAGTTTGCCATAACTTAGGTATTCCAGTGTGAATCCGGCCATAAGGATGGAGATGGGCAGCGCCCAATCATGGAAATTCTATGGAAACAAAACGAGTGCTGCAGATGCAGGAGATCGGAAATAAAAACAGAAAATGCTGGAGAAACTCAATAGTTCAGATACTATCTGAGAAGAGAGAAACCAAGCTGCTGTTTCGAGTCCAATATGAGAAGTCTTCCCCATGGGAGGTGACTGCACAAAATGTGGAGGAATGTGACTGAGAGCGATTACGCAGTTTGGATCAGAAGTTGGCGAGCTGAAATAAGACAGAGTGTGGCGATTGAACGGAAAGGTTCTCCCTGGAGTTCAGTTACACGCACTGATGTGTTTTAAGTCAATTGCGATTTGTCATTTTAAAAGGACCCAAGATGAGGGCTTAGAAGGAATGGTTAGTAAATTTGCTGACGATACGAAGTTCATTAAAGTAGTGGACAGTGTTGAAGGTTGTTGCAGATTACAGAGGGACATGGAGAAGCTGCAGAGCTGGGCTGAGATGTGACGAATGGAGTGTAATGCAGAAAGGTGTGAGATGATTCACTTTGAAAGGAGTAACAGGAATGTGTGAATGGTAAGATGCTTGGTAGTGTCGATGCTGTCCATGTACATAGACCCTCAAAGATGCCACGCAGGTTGGTTGGCTGGTTGAAGGTTTTATTGGTGGAGGGATTGAATGTTGGAATAATGAGGGCATGCTGCAGCTATACAAAGCTCTGGTGTGGCCGCACTGGGACCATTGCGTAGAGTTGTGGTCACTGCATTATAGGAAGGATGCAAAAAATTTGGATAGTGTTCAGAGGAGATTTACTGGGATGTTCGTGTCAAGGATGTGGTGCTTGAAACCTACAGCAGGTCAGGCAGCATCCGAGGAGCAAGAAAATTGACAATTGAGCAAAATTCGAATAGTCGATTTTTCTGCTCCTCAGATGCCGCCTGACCTGCTGTGCTTTACCAGTACCACATTTTGAATTTTATCTCCAGCATCTGCAGCACTCACTTTCGCCCGTTATGAGGATGTTGCCTGGTATGGAGGGGAGACCTGTCGAAGAAATTTGAGGGACATGCGGCTGCTTTTCTGAGAGAGAAGAAGGGTGAGAGATGAATCATTTGAGACATACAAGTTAATCAGATGGTCAGACCAAATGTTCAGTTAGAGCGTTTTTTCCGGGGATGGTTATGGATAGCATGAGCGGGCATAATTTCAAACTGAGGGGTGATAAATATAGCAAAGATGTTAGAGGTAGGTTCTTTACTCAGAGAATAGTCAGAGCGTGGAACACTCCGCCTGCAACAGGTGCACACTTGCCAAACTTACAGGCATTAAATGGTCACTGGATAGGCATATGGACGACAATGGATTAGTGTAAGTTAGATGGGTTTCAAATTGGTTCCGCAGGTTGACGCAACATCGAGGGCTAAAGGATCTGTGATTCGCCTAATGTTCTATGATCTATGTTCTAACTCTGTATTACTATCTGCGCAGATGCTGGCAGACTGGTTGAAAACGCTAGCAGGGCATCACCTTAACATCTAAAAGCTTGGAGCTTTGAAGGACCTGTGGATGTTTATGAATTGCATGCACCATGTGAAAATCCAACACGATCTTACAGGCATAGAACATTACAGTGCAGCACAGGCCCTTCGGCCTTCAGTGTCGAGCCGATCAATGAAAGCAAGCTGAAACCCATCTAAACTACACTATTCCATTTTCATTCATATGTTTTCCTACGACCATTTAAATGCTCTTAAAGTTAGCAAGTCTACTCCTGTTTCAGGCAAGCCGGTCCCCACCCTTCCTACTCTGAGTAAAGAACCAAACTCTGATATCTGTCCAATATCTATCACCCCTCAATTTAAAGCTGCACCCCCTCGTGCTAGCAATCACCAACCGAGGAAAACGGCTCCCACCGTCACCCTATCTAAACCCCTGGTTATCTTGTGTGTCTCAATTAAGTCAACGCTTAACCTTCTTCTCCAAAACGAAAACAGCCTAAAGCCTCTCAGTCCTCCCTTACAAGACCTTCCGTACATGCCAGGCAACGTCCTGGCAAATCTCCTTCTTCCACATTCTTCCAATAATGTGGCGACTAGAATTGTAAGCAATACTCCAAGTGCAGCAACACTAGAATTTTGTACAACTGCAGCATCATGTAGTGACTTCGAAACTCTATCCCTCTTCCAATGAAAGCTAACACACTGTGTGCCTTCTTAACAACACTCTCTCCCTGTGTGACATCTTTCAGGGACTTATGCAAATCGCATGGAGATCTATCTGCTCATCTGCACTACCAAGTACCTAACCATTAGCCTAGTACTCTGCATTGCTGTTATTCCTTCGAAAGTGAATCACCTCAAGCTTTTCCACATTAAACTCCATTTGCCACGTCTCAGCCCAGCTCTTCAGCTAATCTATGGCCCTAAGTAACCTATACATCGTTCAACACAATCTACAACTCCACCGACCTTAGTGGCATCCATAAATTTAATAAGACATCCTTCCGTGCCCTCCTTGCACATCTCTTACAAAAGTGCCAAACAGCAGTTGCTCCAAATCAGATCCTTGTGCGAGGCCACCAGTAACTGAACTCCAGGATGAACATTTCCCATGCGCCATCACCTTCTGTCTTCTTTCAGCTACGCAATTTCTGTTCTAAATTATTACATGCCTCTGTATTTTGTGCAATATCCTCCTGTGGGGAACCTTATAAAACATTTTACTGAAATCCAGATGTACCACAACAACTGTTTTACCCTCATCCACCTGTTTAGTCACCTTCTCAGATAACTCAATAAGGTTTGTGAGGCACTACCTGCATCTCAGTATTCTCTTCTACATCATTGTCTTTGTCCAGTATGAATACTGATGAAAAATGTCTATTTAGCGCCATTCCTTTCTCTTCAGGCTCCATCCACAACTTTCCACTCTTGTCGTCGATTGGTCCTAATTTGACTCTAGTAGTCATTCTTTTATTCCTAACAAACCTATTGAAAACTTTATGATTTTTCTTGATTCTACCTGTCAAAGACATCCCATGCCCCCCTCCTGGTTCTTCATAGCTCTCTCTTTAGGTATTTCCTGGCTAACTTGTAGTAGTAAACCACGGATCTCGCAGTCGACCACTTCTTCATTACCTGACAGGTACTTTGTTATCAAGGACATTCCATAGCTGTTACTTGAACAAACTCCATATTTCAATTTTGCACATCTCCTACAGTTTCCTTCCCCGTCCTATACATCCTAAATCTTGCCTAATCGCATCGTGGTTGCCTTTCCCGCACTTGGCCTACAGGACATGGCTGTACATTTTCATCGCTAAAGTAAAGGTAACTGAATTGTGGTCACTATCACCAAAGTGCTCACCTACTTCCAAATCTTGCAGTTAGCCTGGTTCATTACCCAATACCAAATTCAACGTGACCTTTCCTCTGTTAGCCTATCTCCATACTATTTCAGCAAACCTTCCTGCACACATTGGATAAAAAACTGAACCATCTAAAGTTCTCAAAATATAGTGTTTCTAATCAATATTTGGAAAGTTAAAGTCCGCATAACCCTGTTACTTTGCTCCTGACTAGAATCATCTTTGCAATCCTTTCCTCTATTTCTGGAATTTTTCAGAGGCCTATCGAAAACTCCGAACTACCTGACCTCTCTAATCCTGTTTCAAACTTCAGACCATATTACCTGAGTAGACGAGTCCTTATCAAACGTCCCTTATGCCACCTGAATACTGTTCTTAACTAACAATGCCACACCTCCCTATTTTCTACCACCTTCCCAGTTCGTACTGAAACATCTGAACATCGCAACCTGCAACAATCATTCCTGTCCATGTTGTATCATGTTTGCAGCAACTATTCCTGGTCCTGCTCTATCCATGGCTCCGAAATGGCCTCAACATCGATGTCTCTGGTATAAATACTTGCTGCAAGTTCACCCAACGTATTTCCAATGCTCCTGGTGTTGAAGTAGACATACTTCAAAACAACATTTTGCTTGCCGTTTCCCTCTTACGATCTTGAAAAGTTTTTATTGACCTCACTACTCTCAACCTCCTCTAGTCTGGAGGTAAAATTCAGTTTCCCATTCCCATGCTGAAGTAGTTTAAACCGAACTGAAAAGCATTAGAACATTATTCCCGAAGATATTGGAACTCCTTTGGGTCAGGTGTAGACCGTCCCGTTTGTAGAGGTCCCACCTACACAGAATGAACCCCAATTATCCAAGTATATAAAGCCCTCCCTCCTGCACCATCACTGTTGTCAGGTGTTCAACTGTTCTTTCTCTCCTGATTCCTTGCCTCGTTTCCAATTGGCACGGGTAACAAACCAGAGTTAAATGCTCTGTTTGCTCTACAAAGAAAGCTGCTCATGTGCCATTGAAAAGCAGGGAAGAATAAACAGAGAAATGCTTAAAATAATGAGACAGAATGAATCATTTACTTTAAATGTCCATTTATGCGCACCGTTTGAAATATTCATTGTAACCTGTGCCCATTTTATATGGGGGGGGGGGGGGGGAATATTTTCCCTAATCTGAGTAATCCAAATCATTAAAGTTATACCATTCGACTTTGAACATATGCCAATGAAAAAAAATTAAATAGAATTGACTTCCAAATGTACTAAAGTACACGACAAGACGACCTGATAATTCAGATTCAAGCATCTTATCTGAGGACAAATAATGTCTCGCCGTGGTGAGTAGATTAGTCTTTTTACCTTTGGGAACTGTTCAACGGGAAGTAGTTATAGAAAGCTATAATCAACATTACTGGTGTGTATTGGTGACAATGCTGACAAATAGAGGTTGAGAACAGAATACACGTGGGCCTCGGATCCGAAAATGTTGAAATAATAGTGATAAGGATTTAGAATTGTTTGAAAATATCATGGCTGAATTTGTGTTCATTCCTGACACCATAAACCCTGCATGTCCTCTGTTTTGCCTACTCAGGACAATCTCATCAGCTGCATCAAAAGTAAGTGCGCTCCATAATTCCTGCGTCTCATTCATTCCAGGAGGAAGACAGCCCACGGTAGGGCAGATAGAAACAAAACTTGTGGTGCCTGTCCAATATTCATCTCCCCAACACTTACGTGGACAACATGCTTTCTCCGACTGCGCCAAGCAGCTGACTGACCATGTTCAAGCTCCTGGATTGATGTCTGACATGGTCCTGATACCAGAAACACCTGCTGACAACCGTGAAAAGCTCCCTGATGTTGTATCTGCACTAAACAGTGCATCAGATATTAGTACTGTGAGCCTGTCATTTCTCGCTGAGTAAAGCAGAGCTCAAAAAGTCAATGCAATGCAAGGCAGGTCACCTCCGAATCATTGAACCGGATAACAGCAAAGAACAAGTTCCAGCTGCGGCTCAGATCAATCCATGTGTGCATACCCCTTCGTGCACAGTGTTCTTGCTGCAGCATTGCAGTGGTAATTGCTAGTGCAGTACTGAAGAGAATAACAAAGTTGTAACTGGATCCGATAAGTGATCAGAGGGTTATTAAAGGCTGGGATAGCTGATGCGAATGTCCACCGATGTGGCGTGAATGTAGCCCATGCCTGAGATATGATGTCTGTTATTCCACATGCCGGTCCTTCAGAGCCAGTGATGAGCTAAAGTCGCAAGGAAACAACTGTGACTTCCATGTCAAGAATTCTCGATATCTCACTTACTTAGCGTGTGTGGTAAGAGATGAAACTGATTTTAAAGAAGCAACTTATGCCTTTAATAAGGCAGAACAAGTTGTAGTCCCTCCTAATTACAAACTCACCACTCAGTTGCTAGGAATTTTGCAGTGCTGCCTGAAGATGCATAAAAGATAGGATGATTTTCTCCAAACATCAAAATAGGACTCATCAGGTTTCTCATTTGATTCAACCACAAATCTCATGTCAAAGACCACATTTTACAGGTCCCTTCAAATTTCTACCGAAAAAGACTAACTATTCTGTTCTGCAGATACTGCCTGTGAGACTCCTGTGAGATCTGGCTTAATCTCTGCTGAGAACATTCAATTTTCGGTGTTTCAGCCATTTCAACATGTGTGCATGCTTATTTCTTTAAATATACCCCGACTTTTTTCTGAATATGATAACAGATACAAAAGCAAACGATTCACAGCAATATGAAAATTAAAAACCTGCAATTGCACAAATAACTAATAACTAAGCTAAAAATGGAAACTCTTAGCAATAATAACGATGACAGTACCTATATCACGACTCAACACAACAAATCAATAAGCCTTGATCATCGAGTGCACAAGTTTATGCATATTTATTGAACGTAGTTCCTCACCTCTGGTTGCCAGATTCATTACATACAACTGCCATTGCTATGTAAAGGCTCTTATTAATATGGTGGACAAATCTGTACCGGAGTAGTCCAAAAAGGACTTATGGAAATTCGCAATGTTATGGTACACCATACTTGTAAAAAAGTCCAGCAGGATGTAATCCATGGATAGCTTACTCCAGCCTGCCAGCCCGCCAGCCCCGGGTGATTTTGTGACACACACGCTAATAGAATGCTCTTTCTAGCAGAAAAAAAAATGAGGATACTGAAAAGCCTTTTTTGTGTGCATCTAATGAAAGTCAACTAAAAAAGCCAAGAAGACGAGATACCCAGTCTGTCTCTCCCTCCGTCCCCAAGGCCTTCTCTATTTTGCCTACCGCACTGCTTCAGTATGTCCACAGTCCCTGGAAGGACCAAAGACAATGCGTAAGTGTGTCCATGCTGACTTTGCATTTAAGACACATTGGAGATGCTCCTGCTTTTAATTTAGCAAGGCGGTCTGGGGCCAGATGGACCCATTAGAGAATTTTCAATTGCAAGGCGTGTGCCCTGCTGTAACTCGAGATCCTTCTTGCATTTTCCCAGGTATCATCCCATATTTCAGTAGAGACCTCAACATCCAACTTCCTCTCCCATATCTTACAGAGCAATATGGTCTCGTATGAGGGAAGCCACTCCAAATAGATGATACGCGTTCCTAACAGATGATATGCCCTCAGCACTCAGCACCCTCTTCTCTATGTCGGAACAATAATGATCAGTTAGAAGTGTGGTCTCTTTTTGGATGAAGTTTCCAATTTGAAGAAACGAAGCAGGTCCATCCTGCGCAAACCACATTTCAGAGTGAACTGGTCAAAGAACATCGATACATCATCTTTGAATAAACTACCCAGGCAAGGTACGCTCCGAGCTGCCCATAGATTAAACTCAGAATTCATCATCCCTGGCTGATGTCAAAAATCAAGTTTTGGCAATATTGGCCTAATCCTGATGCATTGCCTTCCACACCTCGACGTAATGTTGACTATTGAGCGATGGCAATATTTTGGTAACTGTTCTAATTTTGTCTAAGAGCAGCAGGCTAATGAGGACGCATCTTGCCTGAGATGTTTCGATGTCCAACCAAAGTGAGTGAGGGTCGCCCGAGCCAAATCACTCTCCTACGGTAGCAAAGAGCTTAGTGGATAGGTTTTGATATGTCGGAGGCCCTCTCCTCCCAATCTGCAGCTTAACTGAACTTTATTCAATTTAATTAGTGGAGGCATGAAATACCAGATAAAAGAACTAAACCAGCCACTCAGTCTTCAAAATATTTTCAGGCTAAAAAGCAGAAAGAGCTTTCTAATAGGATGCAACAGACGTGGCAGAATGCTCATTTTAATGAGGGCTATCACACCTAACCAAGAGATCAGAAGCGCCTCCCATCCACGACGGTCCTGCTTCATTCTGTCAAATAAATTGTCAAAATAGGCTTTAAATAGGTGATCCAAAGCGGGGGTAATGAATATACTTCAGTCGAGAAATCCCTCCTGCGAAGATGTAAAGGGGAGCTGAGATTTGCCCTTAGAATCAGGCACGCTCAGGAGACAACACATGGGTATGGCCTTTGACGTCGCAAAATTGATCTTAACACCCGAGAAACCACCAAATAGATTGATACGCTATATCAGGTGTGGCACTGATGCTGTTGGATTGAATACAAAGACAAGAACATCGTCTACCTACCGTGAAAGCTTAAGTGAAGTCGTCCCTATTTCTAGAGCAGCTATAATGGGATCCCTGCGTATTGCCTCTGTTAGTGGTTTCATCTCCAATGTCAAAAGCAATAGTGACTATGAACTGCCCTTACCAATGTTAAAATCGTTTGATCGTACAACATTGCAGAGGACCATGGGAAGAGTCATATTAGATAAAACCTCCACCCACCCAAACCACTTCAAAGCATGCAAGAAGATGGCAACTCAACCCATTTAAATATCTTTTCCGTAGCTACGGAGATCACCAATCCCTGCAGTGATCGCTGTCGACATATGTGGATCATGCTAAATAATCTCCTGATATTATCTGTCGTTCTGCGATCATTTATGAACCCTGAATGGTCCTCCAAAATGATGGAGGTCAGTACAGTTTCTAGCTAAATGCCAGAGTCTTAGATCGTTTTTTTTTAGTTGACATTCAGGAGTGAAATGGGTCTATAGGAAGTACAATCCTCGAGGGCTTCCTTTTTTGAGGATGGGAGAGATGTTCACCTCTTTTAGTGATGGTGGGAGAAGGTCACGACTATGCGAGTCATCAACCATACCATCGGGCCTGACAAAATACTTATAATTTCGTTATAAAGCTGACTGGTAAGCCCGTCAGGACCCGGCGCCTTTCTAATTCTTGAGCTGCCTCACAGGCCCTGCACCTCTTGCCATGACAATGGTGCTTTGAGGAGAGACTATTGGTCGGGGGTCGCTCCAGGAAGGTCCAAATTCTTTGAAAAAAACTTCAACTCAATTCGCACACTGTCACAGCTTTCTGAGTGGTACAATTCATAGAATAATTTCCAGAACAGTGCGTTACTCAGTTTAGAATCCTGGGTCAAACGTCCAGTGTCGTCTCTGATCAAGGTAATGGCCTGGGGATATGTATTTCCTAACAGGATATGCTTACTTTCATGGCTCAGACAGTTGTGTACATGATTTGATACGTCAGTTTGAAGTTTTACATGATGTTTATGAGGCATCTTTTGGCGTGCTGTGTCCAGTTCATTTCGCGCTGTTATAGGATGGATATTATTAAGCTGTAGAGAGTTCATAAGCGATTTGCCAGGATGTTTCTCAGAAGGAAGGAATTGAGTTATAAGATGAGGTTAGATGTAGATTGGGACTTCTTTGACATTTATGATAGAGATAAATGTGTTCTTGGTTAGTAAGAGGATACAATGCGAGGTCTTGCACTTTGAAAAAAAAAGGAATACAGACATGGACAATTTTCTCAAATTTGAGAAAAATCATAATGCCAAAGTTCAAAAGGATCTGAGTTTGATAGTCCAGAATTCTCCAAAATTTAATTCGCAGGTTGAGTCCGTGGTTAAGAAAGCAAACGTAGTGTTTTCATTTATCACAAGAAGGTTAGAATGTAAAAGCAGCGATTGCCACTGACCTTTTATACAACTCTTGTTGACGTCATTTAGAATACTGTGTGCAATTTCAGGCCCCACACCGCAGGAAGAACATACTGGCACTAGAGCATGTCCAGCGGAGGTTCCACAGGATGGTCCCTGGAATGGTTCATCTAACATACAATGAACAGCAGAGATTCCTTGGATTGTATTCATTAGAGATTCGAAGATTGAGGGAGATCTAGTAGAAAATAATAAGATAATGTATCTCTCAGAAAAGGTGGACTCAGGGAAATTGTTGCCATTAGGCGAGAATAAGAGTATCCATGGATCGTGTCTTAGAATTAGAGGGGATTAATTTTGAACTGAAATAAGGAGTGGCCCTGTGGAATTCAGTGCCACGCAGCGCAATGGAGGCTTAGACTTTAAATGTTTTCAAGCAGAGATTGATAATTCATGATCTCGCAAGAAATTAAGGGCTATGGGAAGAGTGTAGTGAAGTGGTGTTGAAATGCCCATCAACCATGATTGAATGGTGTAGTGGACTCGATGTTGCAAAAGGGCTTACTTGTACTACTGTGCCTTATGGTCTTGTGGTCTAATAGTTACGGGGGATGGTAGTAGCCAGAGGAATGGTGTTGAGAAACAAATCGATCATGTTCAAATGTAGAAGCAGGCTGATTAGTGATATTCAATATAGCTTGGTGCATGAGAAACCATAGCTCACTTAATTCATCGAGATTTTTTAAGTAAAAAAGAGGACTGATAATGGCAGAATGTTTGGCGTGATCTATATGCACTTCAGTAAGGCATTTAACAAAGCTCCGTATGGTAGACTAGTTAGCCAGGTTATATCACATAGGATTTCGGGAGAACTGGCCACTTGGATACAGAAGTGGCTCGCTGGTAGAACACAGACTGTGGTGGTGTAGGGTTACGTTTCAGACTGGAGGCCTGTGGTTAGTGGTGTGCCACAAGTATCAGTGTTGCCTTTTCGTTCTTTATTTAAATGATTTGCATGTAAACGCAGGTGGTATACTTCCTAAGTTTGCAGAAGACACGTAATTTGGAGGTGCACTGGACAAGGAAGAAGGTTGCCTCAGAGCAAATCAGGATTTAGATCAGATGGTCCAGTAAGCTGAAGCGTGGCGGATGGAGTTGAACTTAGGTAAGTGTGAGCTGTCGTGGCATGCATGTGGGGGCGGCGCCGTGCTTCAGTGGTCAGCTTTTCCGTCTCACAAAATCAGGGACTCGAATTTGATTTCTACCTCAAGCGACTGTCTATTTGGAGTTTGTACATTCTCCCCGTGTCTGTGTGGGTTTCCTCTGCGTGTTCCAGTTTCATCCAACAATCTAATTATTTGCAGACCAGGTGAATTGGCCTGCTCAATTCTCTGGAGTGTGAGGTGCATTAGTCAGATGTAAATATCGGGTAGGGGAATGGGTCTGTGTACGTTACTCTTTCGAGGGTCAGTGTGGTCTTTATGACCTGTGTCCTTACTGTATGTGATCTAATTCTGTATTTTGGAGAGGCAAAAAAGGGCAGAACGTATACACTTAATGTTAAGGTTCTTCGAGTGTTGCTGAACAAAGACACCTTGGAGTACATTCTCCTATTTCCTTGAAAGTTGAGTTCACTTTTAGATAGGAAAATGAAGAAGACATTTGGTATGTTTTACTTTATTGGTCGGAGACTTAAGGAGAGAAGTTGGGAGGTCATATTGTAGATGAACACGACATTTGTTAGGTTACAATAGGAAGAATATTGTGAAATATGAAAACGTTTGTAAATCATGATTTGTCTGTGGAAATGATGTCAAAAACAACAAGAGACTGAAAGAAGCAATCTCACAAGCTTATGCCTTTTACATGAAGATATGGACTGAAGGATAGGGCATTGAGGCATGTACAACGTGAACAGAACTTCATCAGAATGTTGCAACCATTCAACTTCAACTACCAAGAAACAGCAGAGTGGATGTGAAAACCATCACCTCAATGTTTCATCCAGGTCACATACCGTCCTGACTGTCTGACATCTTAGCCTAGTAAAGCAGAGGATTCCTTCAATTCAGTCATGACAAAACTGCGAGCTTCTTTTCAGTTCGCAACACATACTTCACTGCCTTGCCACTAACTACATTCCACTTGCAGAAAACTGTTGAGTGTGAAACAAACATGTCATAACTTTGATGAATAATTACATCCCGAGACGAGTTTTCAACCACGTTTCCCCATCATTACGAAGACTGCACACTTCGACATCAGTAACCACTTAACTCCTCAATGTCGCTGATCATCAGCTGCTGAAACTCACATCATTCCTTTCTTCCCTCTGGACCAAACTCCAAATGCACGACCCATTGTCTTCTCACATTCCCCTCTATGCATCTGACTTGCTTCCTCTGTCTCTATTTATGGATGTACTTGCGGTTATGTTTCATGAGTTGTTATGCTTTCCTTTGACTTTAGCATCTTTATCTTCCTACACGAGCTGCCACAATGCAATAAGGGAAGTAGTTAATGGTTATTCACTTAGTGATGTAATCCTGAAGTCATCTAGAACTCTGCTGCCTGTGTGAGTAGTCGTTCCAGGTCTTGTTCACTCACGACACAAAGCTTACACAACTAAATTTTAAACTTTTCAGCCTTCTATTCAAAAATGTTGATCAGTTCCTCTTAATCTCTCTCAGTAATGTTCACCAGCTCTCTCAAGGACAATTAACGTGGCCAATAAAAGCCAGCAGTGCCTACATCTCAAGAATGAATTGTCATAAATGCCCTTCAAGACATCTGCATTTTCCGTAATTCGAACCACCTGAGCATTCTCGATTTTCAATGTTGCACATTTGGTGCCCTTGGCTTTCAGCTGTCAAGGACGTAAACTGTGACATCTTTCCCCAATCTTCTACCACACTCGTAATTAAAGTATTACGCTTTAAAGTACTCCTTGAAAATGACATATTTGTTCATAACAGATATTTTCACCACCCTAATATATCGGTCAGTGACTGGGGTCACAATTTCTTTTTAAAATCTCAGTGAAAAGCTCAAAACTTTCAGTTATGTGTAAGGCATTATTTTTACTTCAGTTGATTGACATTGATTTGGACAAATATCAAAGTTCCTTCTTCATCACTCGGTGAATTATTCCTTTGCTGATGTGGGAGTCACTAAGGGATGATAATTGTTTGCAGGAAATTGTCAGGAGACGATCAGCTGGTAAAATGTTATTGAGAGAATCAATGGAAGTGACATTACAATTACTCAATAAGTTGCACACAGTATTGAGAACAGAGGAAGTCCACCAATGACAGAGATTTGATCACAGAGAAAAGAGATAAAACAGAGCATTGGAAGGACATTGAATCAGATCCACAAGAAGGTGTCACACCAGTCGCATAGCCATGTCAAACTTTCATAGATAGCTGGGAACAGCACGAGAAGCTGGATTGTGAATACTAAAATAATTTCGTTATTCTTAACATGAAAATAAAATGCAAGGGTCTGCAGCTTAAACCATATCAGAAGCTCTGAGGTCAGACAAAACTCTCACAGTTGACAAAGTATTGGTAATGAGGGTGATTTTACTCAATTTACTCTTATGTATTCACAGTAAGAGTCATAGAGTCACAGAGATGTACAGCGTGCAAACAGACCCGTCGGTCCGACCCATCCATGCCACCCAGATATGCCAAACCAAGCTAGTTCCACTTGCCAGCACACGGCCCATATCCCTTCAAACCTTTCTGATTCATATACCCATCCAAATGCCTCTTAAATGTTGCAATTGTACCAGCCTCCAGCACTTTCTCTGGCAGCTCATTCCATACACGTACCACTGTCTGCGTGAAAGAGTTGCTCCTTTGGTCTCTTTTATATCTTTCCCCTCTGACCCTAAACCCATGCCCTCTAGTTCTGGACTCCCCGACTCCAGTGAAAAGACTATGCATATGTACTCTATCCATGATCCTCATAATTTTGTAAACCTCTGTAAGATCACCCCTCAGTCTCCGACGCTCTAGGAAAAACAGCCGCAGCCTTTTCAGCCTCTACTTACAACTCAAGTCCTCCAACCCTGGCAACATCCTTGTAAATCTTTTCTGAACCCTTTAAATTTCACAACATCTTTCCGATAGGATGGAGACCAGAATTGCCCGCAATTTTCCAACAGTAGCCTAACCAATATCCTGTACTGCTGCAACACGACCTCCCAACTCCTGTACTCAATACTCTGGCCAATAAAGGAAAGCATACCAAACGCCTTCTTCACTATCTATCTAGCTGCGACTCCACTTTCAAAGAGTTATGAATTTCCACTCCAAAATATCTTTGTTCAGCAACACTCCCCAGGACCTTAACATTAAGTCCTGCGAAGATTTGCTTTCCGAAAATGCAGCACATCACATTTATCTGAATTAAGCTCCATCTGCCACTTCTCAGCCCATTGGCCCATTTGGTCCAGATCCTTTTTTAATCTGAGGTAACCTTCTTCGCTTTTCACTACACCTCCAATATTGGTGTCATCTGCCAACTTACTAACTGTACCTCCTATGCTCGTATGCAAATCAGTTATGGAAATGACAAGAAGTCGAGGACCCAGCACCGATCCTTGTGGCACTCCACTCATTACAGGCCTCCAGTCGGAAAACAAACCCTCTACCACCACCCTCTGTCTTCTGCTTTGAGCCAGTTTCGTATCCAAATGGCTAGTTCCCCCTAAATTCCATGAGCTATAACCTTGCGAAACAGTCTCCAATGGGTTACCTTGACGAACGCCTTACTGAAGTCCATATAGATCACATCTACTGCTCTGCTCTCATCAAACCTTATCGTAAAAAACTGGATCAAGTTTGTGAGACATGATTACCCACGCACAAAGCCATGTTGACTATCCTAATCAGTCCTTACCTTTACAAATACATGCACATGCTGTCCCTCAGGATTCCCTCCAACAACTTGCACATCAGCGAAGTATGGCTCACTGGTCTATAGTTCCCTGATTTGTCTTTAACGCCCCTGTTAAACAGTGGACACCACGTTTGCCGACCTTCGGTCTTCTAGCGCCTCAGCTGTGACTACCGATGCTACAAATCTCTTAGCACGAGGCCCAGCAATCACTTCTCTAGTTTCCCTCAGATATCTCGGGTACACCTGAGCGGTTCCTGGAGATTTATCCACCTTTACCCGTTTCAAGACATCCAGGACTTCTTCCTCTATAATATGGGCATTTTGCAAGTTGTCACCATCTATTTCCCTACAGTCTATATCTTCCATATCCTTTAAATACTGAGGCAAAATATTCATTTAGTATCTCTTCCATTTCCCGCAGCTCCACACAAAGGCCATCTTGCTGATCTTTGAGGGGCCCTATTCTCTCCCTAGTTACCCTTTTGTCGTTAATATATTTGTAAAAACCATTTGGATTTTCCTTAATTCTATAACATGAATCCAAATGCGTGTGACTGTGCAAACAAACCATCTCCACAAAGCATGTGAGGGTTCATGGAAAGATTTAAAACAAGATTGTTCAGAATGGTTCAGGGAATCAGATATATTGTTGAAAAGTCAGGTTGGACAAATTGAAGGTTGGTAATCACAGAGCACAGGAGGTCGAGGTTAGATTTGATAAAGGTGTTTCGATTTATGACAGGCTTAGATAAGATAGACAATGAAAAGATTCACATTATCTAATATTAGAAGTATTAGGCATTTTAGAAAGGGATTTCATGTTACTTTTATTTTTCCTCAGTTCCATTCAAAGGCCGATAGCATCCAAATCCAAATGATGCAACATGTTTTGATTCTAGTGTATCATTTGGATGAAGTTTCTGATCCAAAAATTCACATCTAACATGCTGAAAAATATGTTTAGAAAATTATCTCGGTCAGTCCGGAACAGAAATTGAGAAGATACAAATATTTATTCTGTTTGGAGTTTGCTGTATGTTAATACTTGCTCCTCTTTCCCTGTATAATGAGTTTGCAGACTGTCTGTCCAGGAGGGACATTCACAACATTCTCTCTCCTGATCGGGGATGACCGCACATGCGTACTCCTACACTTATCCCCTGCAAGAGGTTGTTACCTCGTACCATTCGCTGAGAAGGAATGTCGACTTCTCCCTTTTGGGGACAGAAAGTTTCTTGATACAGGCTCTGCCTCAACAAAAGTGCATAGAAAGCCTCGCCGTGTAAGTGCCTCGTCCATCACCTCCTTCGCACACCTCCCCACCCGTTACCTTTTCGTAAGCCGAAGAAAAGACTTCTTCTTCGGATCACTCTAACTGCACCTGTGCACACGTGAAGGTACGAAGAATGCTCACTAATAATGCAGTGGAATGAGCGATATTCAACCTCTCTCAGTGTTTGGGTTATAGAAAATTGACTTATAATCCCCACAGAGTGCAAACAGCCCATTTGGTCCAACAATCCAAAAAACCCTCCGAAGCATAACCCAGAATCATTCCCTTAGCATATTGTCCCTATACGTGACCTGACCCATGCACTTCGCCTACATATCACTGAACACTGTGGGCAATTTTTCATGGCGAATTCACGTGAACTGCATATCTTTGGAGTGTGCAAGGAAACCGGAACATCCGGACAAAGCATACATAGACACAGGCAGAAGGTGCAAACTATACAAAGACTGTAGCCCGAGGCTGGCTAATCTGCAGCAATTATAGATTTTAAATGTATTTGTTTCGATTTGTATACATATAATCTAAATGTATTTGTTTATATCCTGCAAAGATAACTAATGCGCACAATACATATAATGGAGAATAAAACATTTCTTGTGCATCCCAGGGTTGCAACAAAGTCTGACCTTGAAACTCGGATTAAAGGATTAATCAGGCCATAATCCTTCTGGACCAACCGAGCTGCTTCCTTCTTCGAAAGTGAGTTTGAAAAATACAGACATTCGCGTTATTTTCAAAGAGTGTGAGATTTAAATCGACACTTTTAGCA
>NC_057717.1:37548067-37604775 GCF_004010195.1 Chiloscyllium plagiosum
GCAGCCAGAACTAATGAGTTTTTCAGCAAATTCTGCTTTGTTTCCCAACTCAAAGTTCAGTCCAATTTTTTGTGTCACGTGAGTTTAAAATGTTGCATGGAAAATAGTATTGAAATGACCACTCGGAACTGCAGAGCACTCAAGTAGACAGGCCAAGTACTGGAATCCGCGATGATGGGTTGCTGTCAGTATTTTATAATTTCGATGTCTCTAAAACATTAGAGGAGAAACATGTCGCCATTGAATATTATAAAGGTCTAACGCTATTTCCTTATCTAACGATGGAGGCTGTCTTGCCTCCATCCCTGGTCATACAGTGTGTCGGATTCGGCGCTTCTTCCACCACTTCCCGGGTTCCGAATCTAGATGTGGAAATTCATATTTATTATTACTGACTGTCAGGAATATAATCCGAGTAGGTCTGACGGGAATCAATATCTGGGAACAATATCAATATCAGCTACAAGGAGAGGCAGAAGAGGCTGTGACTGTTTTCCCTGGAGTGTCGGAGGCTGAGGAATGAACTTATAGATGTTTATAAAGTCATGAGGTGCGTGGATAGGGTAAATAGATCAGTACTTACCCCTGGGGTGGGCTGAGTCCAGAACTAGAGGCCACAGATCCAAAGTGAGAAGGGAAAAAAATAAAAGGGATCGAAGTGGCAATGTGTCACGCAGGGGGTCGTGTGTGTGTGCAATGATCTGTTAAAGGAAATGGTGCTGGCAGGTACAATAACTCCATTTAACAAGTTAAAAATCGCACAGTACCAGGTTATGGTCCAACAGGTCCGTTGGATGC
Source organism: Chiloscyllium plagiosum (assembly GCF_004010195.1). Classification (NCBI taxonomy): domain Eukaryota; kingdom Metazoa; phylum Chordata; class Chondrichthyes; order Orectolobiformes; family Hemiscylliidae; genus Chiloscyllium; species Chiloscyllium plagiosum. The sequence goes on from NC_057717.1 coordinate 37,548,866, forward strand.
ATTAGCGTTTGGAGCGCTGCGCCTTCATCACGTGGTCGTGGAGAGTAAGATTGTAAGACGCAGCTCGTGGATCCAAATACACCCTGTTGGACTATAACCTGCTGTTGTGTAATTGTTGGACTATAACCTGCTGTTGTACAGTCCAGTTCAACACTGGCATCTCCAAACCATTTAAAACGTAATTTGAAAGTAAAGGAACAGGAAGTGTTCAGAGGAATATGGGCCAAGTGCTGGCAAATGGGACTAGATTAGTTGAGGATGTCTGCTCGGCATGGGCAATTATGTCTGAAGGAGACATTTCTGTGTTGTATAAAACGTACGATTGATACACTGCTGCATTCTTCTTCTAAAGATCAGGTAGTATGTCATATTGATTACTGTAAGTCTTAACCATTAACAGGTCATGTCACTAAATCCTAATGATTAAACAAACAGGGAAGATCTCTGTTGAGATCACCCTTGGCACCACCTAATTCAGCATTGTATTCGTCCATCTTTATATCCATGAGTCCTTCAGCTCTGTTACAACATACTTCAAACACACAGGCTATTCACTGTAGTATATAGTTCATGACAGCCCCACCTTATAGGTGTCCTGCTTTGGCACAGTAGTTACAACATTGCTCTTGTTAGCATGGGATTGTGAGTTTGCGCCTCCCTGAGTCACGTGTGAATTTCTGTGCAACTGCCGCATCCAACATCCAAAGGTGAACTTTGCTGTAAACAGATTCTACTGATGCAGCTTGAAATGGCACCGGAAAAGCCAAGCGGGTGAAATACTACTTTCTGAATTTGGTCAACCCTGAGGCCGCTTCACTCTCGGGGATACGTGTTTGCATGATTCTCTATGTCAGTGAAAATAAGGCTCAGTTCCCCAAGGACGCATGAGCACTTTTTTGTTTCAATCTCAGACAACAGTAGATGTTGATGGACGACCTGGATCTGACGAAGACTCACCGGACCCATAACATAAGCTCTGATTTCTCCTCACAGATGCAGCCAGAACTGCTAAAGTTTTCAGCAAATTCTGCTTTGTTTCCGAACTCAAAGATCAGTCCAACTTGTTGTGTCGTTTGAGTATATAATGTTTCAGGGAAAATATTATTGACATGACCACTCGGAACTGCAGAGCACTCAAGTATACAGGCCAAGTGCTGGCAACCGGGATGTTGGGCGTTGTCAGTATTTTATAACCTCGATGACTCTAAAATATTGGAGGAGAAACTTATCACCTCACTTGCCGGCTTCACGGTCACTATCTTCACTGCTGGAAATTTCCACCGTTTTATTTCCGTCACTGCACTATTGAGTAATGGACCCTTGCAGTCAGCGAGAAACCTCTGTTCGATTTCAGCCCTGGATTTTTATTCCGATAAGTTGACCGATGCCCTTACAGATATTTCCCTTCACCGCATCTCAGTGCCTAAAACGAGCCCCTGTCAAATCAGCCTCTAATATTCCTTCCCACAGTATGCCTGCTCAAAAACAAACATCAAATTATTACAGCTCCGCTGTCTCCACCTTGAAAAGCAGAGCGATAGACATAACTGTTTGGAAAGTTGGTGAGTGAAGCATTGTTACTGGAATTGGTTCTGAAGTGAATAACAGGCTAAAGAATGTGTGCATGTCAGGTCACAAATGATTTTGTCCTCATCACTAGGTTTCCCTGCTTTGCAGTACGAATTTGTATCGCCCTGACTTGTATACAACACCCAGTCAATGAATGAGGATTTATTTCTCTTCTTGTGAATTATCTGAATGGAAGCGAATTCCTGATCATACGCAGAAGACACACTTTCATCCTGCCAGAATCAGTCCAGTGACTGATTGCATTCATCTGAAAGGACAATGCTAGCAGACACACAGAAAAAAACAAAACAACAAATGCCCCTCCAATCACCCCACCATTCTGTGTTGGAAATGTGTCTCAGTTTCTACATTCACTGATGAGGATGAAAACAATAACAAACTGACATTCCTAGATATCACAGTAGAGCGGACATCCAACGGGGAACTTCAAACCAGTGTCTTGATGAAAATAACATATACGGACAATGCTAGCAGACACACAGAAAAAAACAAGACAACAAATGCCCCTTCAATCACCCCACCATTCTGTGTTGGAAATGTGTCTCAGTTTCTACATTCACTGATGAAGATGAAAACAATAACAAACTGACATTCCTAGATATCACAGTAGAGCGGACATCCAACGGGGAACTTCAAACCAGTGTCTTGATGAAAATAACATATACGGACCAAATATTGAACGACAGAAGCAATCATTCCAGCATCCACAAACGAAGCTTCATCAGAACGTAAATTCAACGAACCACGATACACTGCAGCAGAGAGGAACTGCGCAGAACAAAGGGAAATCACGTATATTCTGCATTCAAAAAGAATGGGCACTCAAAGTATAGAGTCTGCTGAATACTCGGCAAGAAACCCAAACATGCAGACAAAACGCGTCCAGAAGCCCTCGCCTCTCTCCCTTACATCAAATACATCTTGGAAATGACTACGAGACGACTAAAACCCCGTGGCATCATGGAAGCCCACAAACCCACAAGTTCACTAAAACAGCAGCGAATGAACTTGAAAGACCAGATAGAGACAACATGCAAAAATGCCACAGTCAGTTAAAAAATACCATGCAAGAATTGTAACAAACACTACATTAGACAAACCGGCAGGAAACTAGTCACCAGGATACATGAACATCAACAGGCCACAATACGACGTGACCCTCTCCCCCGATATAGTTCGATAGTGATACCCAAAGAAACGCAAACATATCAACAGGAAGCAGGAATCAGCTGTTCTTCGTCGAGAGGCGTACTGAAGATGTTACCTAGTATGGTGAGGAAACGTCTGAAGATGAACCTTCCAGCCCAGCGAGCAAACCGACATCCAGATCCAGTGTAGTATTTTAATGTTTACAATGCTGGGGAGATTAGGATTATCTGTGGAGTCATTATATTTATCAACCTTTCTCAGTTGCTGACAGCAGCCATACTTGCAAATGTAGAAGTATTTTATTAGCTTTGTTGCTGCTCCGTTACTGTGAGCTAATGAAAGGCTGTGCTTAAATGGTTTTCTTTTCTCTTTTCCATTCTGTCAATTGGCAACCATGTATAATGGACAATTAGTTGCTTAAATGCCTACTAAATGTGACTCTGTTTAACACTCTTTGAATCTGTGTCCACCACACCCTCTTTCATATTCTCCGGCTCTCTGTCTGTCCATATCGTTTATTTTCAATTTCTGCTCTACAATCAGTCTGACATTCGGAGACAGTGTGACAGTGGAATTGCTGAGAGGCTTTCTACTCCCCCTTGCTGGGGTGTGTAGATCTGGGTTCAAATCGCCGGACTATGTGTCTATCACTGAGGGCTGAGGGAAATTAACATTTCTTCGACTTCTAAATAGAATTCATAATCCACCAGGAAAAAAATAACCACGTGTATTGGATTACATTAAGGTTTTTAATGTCCGTGTTTAATGAATGAAATTGAAATCAAAGAATGATGGTAGTTAGCTCGTGTTGCCTGCGCCATTGCCACAATACTCCTCGGGCAGTCTGCAGTGTCTCCAGACTCACCGTATTATTCACACCAAACTTGGAATGATGTAGCGAGAAACAACAGGAGTGGAAGCAAACGTTCCTGTGGAACAGAGGAATGAAATTCTAATTAGAATTTGCTGAAAACAGCATTTAGTGATAGTGACAAAGCAGTCGGGGGAGTAACAACAAACGGCAACAGGCTGAGTTGTCATGGTCGAGTTGTTGAAGCAATAACAGAGCATAAGCGAGAGGTTTGAAGAAGGAGACGTCGACGTAGACAAGCACTATCGGGAGCAGAACGTAGTATGTCCTTGTATATTAGTTCGGTACTTCAACCAACAAAGAAACGGAGGCTCACCACGGGCTCACTTTCCCGTACATATGAGAAATCCCTTAACGACTCGATCTCAGAAACTTGGATATTTCGTTGGGTCAATGCTGTTCAGTGAGAATTGCAATTAATCCCCGTTTTAGTTAAAAGAAAGCTCACAGCTGAACATTCTTCGCTAAAGTGCAGAGAAAGATACAATCTGATCTTGGATTGGCTTTCACCTGTTTCAACGAACAGAATAATGAGGATCTGTTCATCCTATCGGGGCCCATTCGCGTGAACAGAGAGAGAGAGAGACAGAGAACCTCACGCCAAGAGGAGATGGATCATTGCGGTGAATTGACCAGGCGCGGTGTGTGAGAGTATAAATGTGGGCAGTAAAGGCTGACCTACCAGCACCGACACTGACCCTTGTACCATAGTTCCACGCTCACTTCCTGCCACATTGCCTTTCATTTTAACTTCACTTCCCCAGTTCATTTCTCAACTTTTCACCAACCGACAGCAGGTGCCAGTAAGAAACTGCAACATTTATAATCGGATTCCTGGCATATGGATGCCACTGCCCATCTCGCGACAGGTCTGGGGTAGGAGATGAGTTAATTTCGTGTACCCTTGAAGTCCTGAGCACGGTAATACAGCTGCTCGGGAGGGCGTTTCAGGATTTTGGTCTGGCGACACTGAAATATATTTCAAACATAAAATGAGGAGGTGATTGGAGGGGAATTTGCTGTGGCAGTTTTACCATGCATCTGCTGCCATTGTCCTGGAATGATTCTTGCAGAATGAGAGCGGGTGTTCTGTGTATAACCAGGAATTCTGTTCCATTCAGATAATTTGCAAGAAGAGAAATAAATCTTCAATCACTGATTGGGAATTGTATGCAGGTCTGGGCGATGCAAACTCATACTGAAAAGAAGGAAACATCAGTTACGTTGCGACCTGAAAAGCAAACATTCTTTTGCCTGTTCTTTTCTTCAGAAAAACCTCCAGCAGCAATGTCTCTCTGTCTAAGCATCCAAACAGTTGGTTCTATCGCCCCAGTTTACAATGCGAAGAAAGCGGAGCTGATATAATCGGATGTCTTTTTTCAGCAGACGGAAAGAACACGCTGAATCTGAGAGGGGATCGTTTTGAGGCACTGAGTGCCGATGGAGGTGCGATATCTAAAGAGGCATCGATCCACGTCGAGAAATGACCAGAGGTTTCTTGCTGACCCCAAGGGTCCATTACCCAGAGTCTTGAAATAGCGGAGTGACGAAGAATAAAATGGTGGAACGTTCCAACAGAGAAGAAGGCGAATGTGAAGCCGGCACCTGAAATCAAATATCTTTCATTTGTCTCTGAAAGGCACCGCTTCACGAAGTGGAGACTATTGAAATGAAGTATTGACTGTTATTACCTTCCATGGTTTTTCACCTTGTGAGTATTCCCATTGCTGCTCATACCTGTGTAATCATCAGACCACTGCAGCATTTGTTTGGTATGCACAGGACCAGGGGCAGAATAGGTTTGGCTCTTGGTTGGTTTGAGTGCACTTTCCAGGTCCGTTATACTTCCAGACTCATCTTTTTATTATACTGAAACCGAGATGAAGTTTGGATTGCTGATCTGGAGGAAGGAGAATCATTTCACTGCCTCTCATCAGCAAAAATCCCCAAGAATACAAGAGTTAAACTCACAGCGCTGTCAGAGGGGTGGAAGATGAAATAGACCGAACAGTTGCTTATGGACTCCTTTAATTGCCCGAACCCACTGACCCAATCACTGCGATTCTTGGGAATTGTATGGAAACAAACACCAAAATGCAATCTCAGCTTTGTGAATCGTTAAGAGCTCTTTGCCAAGCGGAATCAGGAGAGTGAAACGTGAATTGTCGGACTGAACAAAGACAATCTGCAACCTTGCTCCTTTTTCTGGAGGAGCTCTGATGTTCTCGGCGACATGAAGTGTTCCGAGATATTGATTCCCGTCAGACCTACTCGGATTTTGTAGTTGTGAAAATCAGGAATAATAAATACGAATTTTCGCCCCTAAACTCTGACCACCGTGCAGTGGTGGTCAAAGCGCCGAATCCTACATACTGTACCACCAGGGATGGAGGTAAGAGAGCCTCCATCGTTAGTTAAGGAAACAGCTTTCCGCTTTTTAGTATTCATTAGAGATACCTTTCTCCTCTAAAATGATGGCGTCATTGACTTTTTACAACGCTGATAGAGGCCCATTGTCCCGGTTTCCAGCACCTGGCCTGTATACTTGAGAACTCTGCAGTTTCAAGTGATCATTTGAATGATATTTTGCCTGGAACGTTTTCAACTCAAACGACACAATAAATTGCACTGAAGTTTGAGTTGGGTATCAAAAGCAGTAGAGTGCTCAAAAAAATCGCCAGTTCTGGTAGCATTTGTTGCAGGAATCAGAGCTAATGTTATGGGTTCAGTGACGTTTCCTCATACATAGTTCTTCCACCAACATGTGCTTTTGTCTGAGATTTAAAGATGTGTTCATGTGCCCTCGGGGAACTGAGCCTCATTTTCATCGACAGAGAGAGTCATGCAGACACAAACCCCCGGCATTGACATAGACCTCAGGAATGAGCAAATGCAGGAAGTAGGATTTCACCTGCTTGGCTTATTATCCCATTTCACACCTAAACAGCAGAATCTGTTACAGAAAAGTGCTCCTTTTGATGTTCGATGCTGCAGTTGTACCAAAATCGCACGTGCCTTCGGAAGGTGCAAATCACATTCCCAGGCTTACAAAACCAACAATGTCACTACTGTGTTACAGCAGCACATCTGTAAGTTGGGGGTCTCATGAACTAAATACTGCGTTATAACAGATGACTAACTCGCGTGTGTATTTCAAATACGTTTTAACAGAGTTAAGGTACAATGTAAAGAATGATTGGAGAGTGCAATGCTGAATCAGAACGTGCCCAGGGTAATATCAATAGAGATCTTTCCTGGTTGTTTAATCATTAGGATTTAATGCCATCTGTGCCATGTCCATTTAATGTTTAAGATGTACAGTAATCAATATGAAATACTGCCTGATCTTCAAAAGTAGAATGAAGCAGTGGATCAATCGTGGAAATTTACACAACAGAAACATATCCTTCGGACCAAATTTCCAATGCCGACCAGATATCCTAGCCTAATCTAGTCCCATTTGTCAGCACTTGTCCCATATTCCTCTGAACATTCCTTTTCATTTACCAATTCAAATGACTTTTTAAGTGGTTTGGAAATGCCGGTGTTGAACTGGGATGTACAAAGTAAAAATAAAACACACAACACCATATTATATTCCAAACGTTTTATTTGGACGCACGAGCTGTGTCTAATAATCTTAATCTCAACAACCACCTGATGAAGTATCAGCTTTCCGAAAGTTAGTGCATCCAAGTAAACCTGTTGAGCTATAACCTAGTCTTGTACGATTCTTACATTTTACATGTTGTAATTGTACATGCCCGCACCATTTCCTTTGACAGCTCATTCCATAAATGCAACACCCTCTGCGTGAAAAAGTTGCCCCTTGGATCCCTTTTAAAATTTTCCCTTCTCCCGCAAAATCTGTGGCCTCTAATTCAAGACGAGCTCGACCCCAAGGATAAGAACTTATCTATTTACCCTATCGAAATACCTCATGATTTTATAAACATCTATAAACTTACCTTTCAGCCTCCGACCACCCAGGGAATAAAGCCATATCCTATTCATCCTCTCCCTGTCGCACGAATTCTCTAACCCTGCCAACCTCCTTGTAAATCTTTTCTGATCTGGTACAAGGTTTACAACATACTTTTCAGAGGAGGCAGAGCAGAATTGCGCACTATATTCCAAACAGCAGACGTAACCATTTCCTCGCAAATCCGGCACTCAATGCTCTGACCAATAAATGAAAGCACCAGAATGACTTCCCTGCATGTTTACGTCACACATCATCAGTGTCAGCTGCATGTTCCTGACGTGCAATCAGCTTGAAACAGGAACATATGGGATATCAGGAAAATAGATGGAGCATTGGTAGTTTGAGAGAAGTGACGGTGAGCCGAGTGGAGATGGGCTTAATATGAATGGTGAAGACTGGCTTTCCGGTTTATCTTTGTACACAAATCACTTTGGATATATCAACCACATTGACTGCCTATTCTGTGTTGTCCTTTGCGTAACTCAGGAGAAATTGAGGACCACAGGTCCTGGAGGTCAGAGTCGAGTCTGTGGCGCTGGAAAAGCACAGCAGGCCAGGCAACACCCGAGGAGCAGGAGAGTCGAAGTTTCTGGCAGAAGACCTTCATCAGGAACAAAGCTTGTGGGCTGCGGAGCTGAGAGATAGATGCGAGGTGTTTGGGGTTCGGTTCAAGGTAGATGAGAATGCAATAGATAATTGAGGGTGTGGAGAAGGAGGTAGGTTGGAAAGGAGGGTGGAGCGGAACGATGGGAAAGATGATTGACAGTCCAACGGGGTGATGTCGAGTTGGAGGCTTGGGACTGGCATAAGATTGGTACGGGAATTGTGTCCAAAGGTGAAATCCACGTTAATCCTGTGCGTTTCCAGGGTGCCAACACGGATGATGAGGCTTCACTCCACTAGGTTTCAAGTGGTTAAAGTTTGGTGATGGACGAGGCACCATACACTGCATCTATTTATGTGCAAGACACTCAATCGTGTTGGACTGCTCCTCTTCTCCGAGGTGTTCCCTCACCTGCTTTGCCAGAAGTACATTCCTTTCCGATTCCATGCATTCTGTCCAATTATTTGCTGTGGAATCTTTAAACTGCGCAGACACCTCCACTTCGATAAATTTAACCACAATTTTCTGTGCAACTGAAACTAACTCCCATGATTTAGTTTAAATTCCTGTCTAGAGACACCAGTTATCAGATTTTCCAAGGACTTTGGCTCCAGCGTCATTCAGGCGGAGAGTGTCCCATTGGACAGTTCAGTCTTTCGCCAGTTCGGATCCCCAAATACAATGAAATGGCACGCATTCTCTCACACCAGTCTTTCAAACGAACAATTACTTCCTTCACCTTGCTGAGCTTGTGTCAATTTGTTTATTGGATCTGGCAGTAATCCAGAGAATATTCCTTTCTGTGTATATTTTCTAATTTAGCACCAGGCTATAATCTATCAGCACAAACTCATTCCACTTTCGAATTACATCAAAATCTGGATCCTTCTGCTCCCACTCCAAGTTCTTCTGCAGCCGAGTTGAAAATTCGGAAAATGGGCACCAGGCAGACAATATACTCTTTTCGACCCTTCAGTCGGGCAATAGGAAACAGTCTGCATTTTCTGGCAGCTACTGTCACCAGTTTTACCGACATTTCGCTTTTCTCTCTCCTCCTGAATAGCCACCTCGGCCACATTGTCTGTTGAGTGTTTGCTCATTCTCCCTGCAGTCAGGATTCTCATCCAAACAGGGAGAAAGAATCGCAGACCTGTTGGACAGGTTGAAGGTCTCAGACCCCTTCAGTTCTACGCTCTGGTTCTTTCTTCCTGCCTCACTCATTGCCACACCTTTCTGTCACTGTTCCCTGACCGATTTGAGGTAGTTAATCTGAGGAGTGTGACAATCTCCTCTGCAATAAAAACAGTGTGCCTCAGATTTAACGTTCACAAATCATGCTGTAACCATTGCTAATTGTTCAATAGAATTCCAAACATCTGACAAACATAGCGTGTAGATGTGCTTCGTAATGTGCACTTTGAATCCATAGATAATGCCCCATAGTAACTCAATCATATTTTGGGTTACAGCCGAACGTGCTGACTAAATGCACCACAGAGTCTGAGCTAAAAAAAAACTGTAATATTCCGAAACCTGGGTGTCAGTGCGTTCCATCTTCAGACAGCAGTTACTGAAACCGCAATTATCCTGTACAAGTTTTACTTTATCAAAATACAGGCTGCGATTTCGATTTTGCAGAGATGAGGACAGCGGAATGCCAGAAAGTGCAAACTCATCCATGTCACCAGGAAACAATTTTATGTGTGGATACACACAACGTATTTCTGCAGCCTGGACAATAACAGGAAAATGGGAATGGAACCCAGCCCATGTTTGTTTTTACCCACAGAGATTGTGTTGTCTGTTGTTGTCTCTGTCTTGAATCCACCCTCTGACGTACAGAATCGAATCAGTCACCCCAGAGGCAAGTTTACTGCTGAACCTTTGAAGCAGGAAGGGAAAGGCCAATTTGAGCAGAGTGGTGACAATGAATTGAAGAAGGGAGGAATGAGGGGTTCCGAGAAAAAAGGGGGCCTGTTGGTTGATGGCGATAGCTCGGAGCGGAGTGTGGCGCTGATTGATGTGAAGGAAGATGGACTGGTAGGACAGTCAAGAGGGCGGTGCAAGGTTGGAGGGTTTAATCTGCAATGGGAGGATACGGAGGGGAAATGAGGTAACTGGTGAAATTACCGGTGATGCCGAATGTTTGGTGCGTTCCATAGAGGAAGATGAGGTGTTCTTCCTCCACTCATCGAGTAGCTTGTATTTGATAGTGGGCGATGTCCAGTACGTGCATGCACTTTGAGTGGGACGGGGAGATAAAGTAGTCATCTCCAGCACGGTGGAATTGTTTGTTGCATGTTTCCGAGAGATGTTCTCTGCAACGCTCTGCGTGTTCCCGTCCTATCTCCCCAGTGTCAAGGAGACCGCGTCGAGAACAACAGAGACGGTAAATGAGGTGATTGCATGTGCTTGACAATCTCTGCTGGATGTTGAAAGATCCTTGGGGCGGTGAAGAGAGTTGAGGTAGTTGTCGAAGGTGAATGTTTTTCACCTCTTGCGGTAGCAAGGGTAGACTTGGTTTAAGCCTTCTATCCTCCAAGGAGAACTGATCTAATTTCCCAATCTACTTATACAGCTGACATTATGCGTAAAATGCACCATTCATATTATACTGTTCAGCGTTGTCTCAAATCACTTAATTTCCCCACATCCTGAAGTTTCACGAGCAGAACTGAGCAATAGAGCAGCTGGAGGTTTCATTCAGACTCGGATTGACTAATGAACAATCTGAAACACGTTTTCACTTTGAAAAAGTATTTTCCTTTGTCGTGTTTGCTGCAATAGTAGTTCTTCCCCATCCCGACTTCAGGCTCTCCGACCTCATTGACCGAAACTACTTTTTGAGAAAATCGATTGAATATTTTTGTGTACGTGCAGAACAGACATATGGGCACGTCCGAGATTTGAACCACGAATCTAAATTACTGAAAGCCCAAAATCCAAACAAAGACATTCAATAAGCAATGTAACACAGTCTGACCACTTCAGCGGGTCAAATTCATTCCACATCGCTCCTGGAATTTAGAGCAGCAAAGTGTTTCCAGAACACCTGATTCCCATTCTGTTTACCTGCTCACTGACGTTGCTGTTTGCCCCGCATTAAGGAACCAGGCTGTCTCCATTGGGGTACTATTAAACCTTTTGTTTCTACTTGCAAGCTGTGCTGGGAGAGGCCAGAGCCCGTTCGTTGTCCTGCCCAGTGTCAATCACGGTGGGTGGCATCAGTCATGTGGAAGGAAATGAGTAACGTTGATTGTGGATTTGTCCGACCCTCTTTTTTTATCCGAGAAATGGAAATGTGCTGAGCTGGCCAGAAAGGAAGAAATGGACACTGGAGATTCTTCCTCCAAGTAAAATAATATAAGCTCTGTTGCGTGCAGTCTGTTTGGAGTTCAGAGTTCGTCTTCGTACATACGTCCTGCAGAAAGTTTAATGCAATACGGCCTTCCATTTGTTTCCTGCGACCGGGCAAGCAGTTAACATCTGAGCACCAATTTTCCCAGATGAAGCAAATTCAAGAGAAACGCTCACTCAGCGACAATCATCACCACAGCCCTGAGTTGCGCATCTGCAGAAAGTCCAACGCAGCATTGAGTATTAAAAACGAGACGTTGTTTCTCCCTCTGTCCCAGAGATAGGGAGAGGGATGGCATAATCACGCGGTATCATTCCTATGTAGACTGAAGCATACAGCCATCCAGTCCACGACGACTCTCTGTCACTTGTATCTCTCCGAGATTATTCACAAACGGTGATACATTTCCAAACACTGTGGAAATGTGTCTGTGTGTTGATGCTGTCTCTCAAATGCTGATCATCTTGCCATTCATGTCTGAGCCAGTTATGAATAATGCTCATGATTACTCGTCAGGACAGGACAGTTTCGATTCCGACTTGGCACGAAAATAATGCAGGCTTTTATTTTTCTTACAAACCAATCGTTCTCTTTGTTCTGAATCCGAATTGACGTTTAATTTCCTGATCTGCAGGAACCTTCAGTCAATGTCCCCGATAACATCAGAGACATTGTCCTTACATCATCACCGGAGGGGAACTCAAATTGTCCCACACGCTCTTCATGGGGACCTTTCCATTTCAATCACTCAATTACCCAATCACTGCGATTTCTGGGAATGGCAAGGATACAACATGAATAGTCAAGTCGCAGCTTTGAGAATCTGTTGAAACTCTGTCTGAAGTCGTATCAAAGAAGAATGAAGGGTGAACTGCTCGACGGAGCAGAGATGACAGAGGCACCATCCGCTTCTTTAAACGGGTGGATCACTGTCTCTGACTTTCTCGAGGACATTAATTGATCTGAAGCATTGAAAATGCTCCCGCCACAGATGTTCTCCTTTTCATGTTACTGTTGTTAAAGAAAAGCGCACTTTTTGTTCCCTGGCCGGGAATTGTACGTGTGCCACAGCGGTAAAAGCGCTGAATCCTAACCAAGTGATCACCAGGGATACCTTCAGAAAACTGCTGCACAGGTTGTGTAATAGCCCTCAAACTCCTTGTGAGTGTTATTGTCAAAAACAACCGCTTGCTTATCTTCATCACATTTTCCATTCCTTGACCTTGTATGGCTTAACATCACAAAATCACTTCTGAATACCTCTAAAGTTTATGTGGGCCTCAGCTTCTCCGTCTCTGACAGACATTGGGCTCCAGGTTCAGACACCAGCTGTCTTATTATGTTTTATTGCGTATCTCCTCAAATCTGTCTGCATTCAACCTTAAATCTAAGCACCATGATGATCGATCAAGAGGAAAGATTTCTTCTAGTCTACCCTATTCATATGCCTCACTATTTTGCATTTCAATCGTATATTCTCAACCTTTGTTGTGCCGTAGGGAAAATAACCCCAGTCAGTCCAATCTCTCTTCATAGCTGAGTCTCTTCAACCAGTCAATATCATGTTAAATCTCTTTCCAGTGCCATCATATCCCTGCTATAATGTGAAATGCAAAATTGCACACAATACACTGGCGAGAGCGGAATAAACAAACGAAATAAATAACGCAGAAAGCAACACAAACTGTTCTTTTCCTATAAATTACCTTTTGCTCAATATTGCGCTGTGCTTTTTTTTATCTGATCCTGATGCTCCGAAAATTTATGGTCTATGGCCGTAAAAGATACTGTATGAGAATTCGTCTCACAATCGAACATTTAATTTTATCGAAGAGGTGGAACTTCCCGACGGTGGGATTTGGGCGGTTCAATCCAGCAATCGTGACAGCAGAAGCACAGACTGAATGATGTCAAAGTGAGTGTTAGATTGTGCAAAGCCTCAGTGAAATTGCAGGAGGTATGAAACGGTTGATTATTGATTATGGAAGGGAGAGAAATCTTCGAGAAAGTTTGGGCTTGAATCCTGATGCATGAAACGCTGAGACGTGAGCAAGTGGGTAATTGTAGGTGCAAAATTGTCACATTGAAGAGTATTTTCGTGTAAAATATGACTGATTCCCACATCAGTTTGCTATGCACGTATTACGTGGCATAAAACGGGGAAGATGCCTATTGCTATGGCACAGATTGGAACTGAACTTGCGACGGCCACAAGACAAAGCAAGATGCAAAAAAGCAATAAGGGTAGTTTTATGGGATATTTTGGGAACAGCATCATATGCACAACAGAAATAGTTGCCAAACAGTGACTGAGATGTGGTTACTCAGAGTGGGCTGAATCTTTAAATTCGATTTTATTGAAGGCTGATACTGAAAGATTTCTACAAAACATCAAAGGTTTAGGCGATACTGCAGGATATTGTTGAAATGTATTCCCGATAACAATGTAGTTTCAAATCAGTTATTTCACCAATTTGCTCACAAAAACAAACAACTGCTGCTGCGAAATACCATAGAATTCCTGTTCCCAAGCCCAGAATCAGAGAAACTGAGTGCTGCAGCTCGGAATCCTCAACATCAAATGGGGATAGGGAAGATGAGCAGATGTGGCTCCAGCGATACAATCGACGTGCGCGACGTCCATCCCAGAAAGTACAGATGTGCGTCAAATGCTGAGGTTGGGTCAAACCTAACTTGGAGCAGCTTATTTTCACATGGAGCAGTGGGGAGTATTGGGATATCGGTTTGGAAGCTTCAAACGCTTCTGTATCAGTATCTAGTGAGATGGAGAAGGAAGCATTGGGACATAAGCCGGGTAACTCCAAACTCAGCTGGAGCAACTCCGATTGATAAGGATCAAGCAACATTTGGACGTCAGGTTGAGTTAAATGATTTTAATCTGAATTTAAATACTTTCTAGCAGGACATATATTTGTGGATTGATGAAATATCTGGCTGAGGGAATTGTCTCAGTTATAACGAAGAGTCCTGCAAAGGTTCAAATCGTGCAGTGCATCAGTGGTTCACACTGCAGTCACACAACGCTAGGGTCTGTGAAGTGAACAAAGGCCGCGATACGACAAACGTGGAATTCCAACTGCTGCAACACCAGGAACGACTACTGGGACCTTTGTATCGTTTCTTAATGGCATAGATTTTGGCTTTCTTTTATCAATGGAGTTAATTTTCTCCTCCAAAATGATTGAGTCAATGAGTGATTACAGCACAGACAAAGGCACGTCATCCCAGTTGTCCAACGCTGGCCTGATGACTTGTGTGCTCTGACATTCCAAATATTCATCTCCATGCATGTAGTTTTGCTCAAAGAACTGGAAGGTTCATTTCCTGACGTTTCATCATCGTACTAGGTAACATCTTCAGTGAGCCTCCGAGAGAAGCACTGGTCGTTTAGCGACATTCTATTTATTTGTTTGTGTTTCTTTGGGTTGGTGATGTCGTTTCCTGTGGTGACATCATTTCCTATGTTGATGCCATTTCCTGTTTCTACTTTTCAGGGTTTGGGAAATGCAATCCAACTCAATGTGTTTGTCGATAGAGTTCTGGTTGCAATGTCATGCTTCTAAAACTTCTCTTGCATTTCTCTCGTGCATTTATACATACAAAGCGGTCTATACCGCCAGTTCTTCATTAGGAGGCTCACTGAATATGTTACATCGTATGGTGGCGAAATGTCTGGAAAGGAACCTTCCAACTCACCGATTGGCGTATTTCAAAAACATTTTTAGTATACAGGACCAGTGTTCTAACCACTGAGCTACAGAGCCAGTGCATTAGCATATGAGACAGATGATTGCATGCATGAGACACTGCAATGCAATGTGCGAATTGACTGCCAGTATGTCATAAACCAAGCAAATTTTACAAAACTGAGACAGTGCCGAAGGGGTTCTCAAAAATGGATGAATGTAATGCTGATTTAGATCGTGTACAAGGTGATAAAAACAGAGATCATCCCAGGTAGCCTGTCCATTCGGATTCAGTACTTTCACTGCCATGATGTGTCAATAGTTATCATTTACAATAATCCATAGCAAACATTGACTGATCTTTCGAAACTAAATTATGCTGTTGACCGTCAGAATCACTTCCCTGCATGTTGCAGTCTGACAACAGCGAAGCCAGCTGCTATTCCCTGATGTGCACTCGTCTTAAAACAACAACAGAGGGACGGCGGGAAAAGGGATGAACAATTTTGGTTTGTAGTAGGTGAGTATGGACCTCGTGGAGCCAAGCTCAAGTATGGGTGTTGAAGGTGGATTTTCCTTCTTACCCTAGTACACTGATCCCTCCGTATTAATCATTCACAATGTGGGTGCTGAAGTCAGTTTTGCCTGTTTACCCTGGTACACTGTTAACTCCGGATTAATCATTCACAATGTAGGTGCTGAAGGCAATTTTTCCTGTTTACCCTGGTACACTGTTAACTCCGGATTAATCTCTCACAATGTGGGTTCTGAGGGCAGTTTTTCCTGTTTACCCTGGTAGACTGTTCACTCTGGGTCGTTCACTGCACTTTGTGTGTCGCCCTTCGCACATCTCCGCTCAGTTCACTGCCTCTAAGCGATGCTCGCATTTTTAACTTGGCAAACATTACCAAAGTCAGTTTTGAAGTTTCATATTATAACACAATTCGTTTTAGACGCAGAAAGAGACCATTCATTCCAATTTGTTCCGTGATTCAATGAGCTCATATCTCATCTGATAATATTGAAATGCACTTTCTTGCCTTTCTTCATAATGCTTCATAATTTTACTGAAAATAAAACTCTGTCGCTCTGAGCCTTCATTAAACTTAATGAGCCAGACCCGACAGCATAAGCGGTACATAATTCAACCAGATTGTGAGAATGGCAGAACAATAGTGTGCCTACCTGCTAAATTGGAAAATGAAACAATCCCATTGGAGTGTGTGCAGGATGAAGAGGACATGATGACAGAAAATGCAACAGGTAAAGTGCAAGAAAGGGAAGGAGTGGGTTTGGCTTCACTATCACACCATCGTTCCACCGTTCTCACATTCCAGTCAATTAAACTGAACAATAAACATCGTTTTTCCTGCAGAAGACCAACCCATCTCCGAACAATTGCATACATACAGCATCCTCCACGCGTCTCATCACGGTTCACATGTGATAAAGCGTCAGCAAGAATCAAAAAATGAACTTGCTTTCTATCCATGGATGCTGGCTGACCAGTTGTGATTTCCAGCACTTATTGTTTTCAGTACAGACCGCAGCATCTGCAGTAATGTGTTCTTATTTTTTTCTCATCTCTGTCTTAAAAGTGCGAACGTCATTCTGATTATAACACTCTGATACTCGGCTCTCCTGCAAGGGAACCAACCTTTCTGCATTCAAGAAGTCAAATCTTCAACAAACTTGGATGTTTCAGTCAGGAGTTTGTTGTTTGTTGTAGTACTCTATGTGTCAGGCAAGGCAATGTATATCAGGCTTCTACCCATTTGCTTACATGTCTGATGTCGTACTGTCAACGAGTCTGACAGAGCTGTTCCCATTACCGTCTTTAATGACACGAATTCCTGTTCGCTTTTTAGAGTTTGTACAGACACAATAGATTCTAATTCCCTACTCGTAATTAAATCCTGGAAACAGCAGTAAGAGTTGTTGTGGTTCTGTTCGCCGAGCTGGAAGTTTTTGTTGCAAATGTTTCGTCCCCTGGCTAGGCGACATCATCAGTGCTTGGGAGCCTCCTGCGAAGCGCTTCTTTGATGTTTCCTCCGGTGTTTATCGTGGTCTGTCCCTGCCGCTTCACAACAACAAGCACCCGAGCTACAAATCTTCGCACAAACTTTGAGCAGTAAGAGTGCTGATTCCTAACTACTAGAGTGCCAGTGAAAGCGAGCGCTATACTTGGAAGGTCTTGACACTGCTTATGTCTTCTTGTTCAGTTGCAAACTAACAGTGAGTTTGTGAGTTTTAACAACAATCGGACAAGCTCTTTGACTCATGACGTCAGTGCCAGTCATCTCATATCACACTGCTGAACACAGTTTGCAGCCGTTGGTCTTGTGTGTCCTGAGGTTTCAAGTGCTCATCTAATTAGTTATTCTATGCCTTGAGGATTCCAACGTAATGAACAGTTCTTTTAATCAATGGCAGGAAACATTGTTGTTTGTTGAAACATGAACGCTACATTTTCCACTTTGAGGACAGTTCTGAAAACCAATCTCTTTCTCGGAGCAGTTTTCCACTTTTCCTCACGATGCCATCAGTTTTGGATTAAGTCCACCAGGCTATCACTAATGATGCATATTTGCATCCACTCTACTCAAGTGTTGTGTCCTGTCCCTCAGAATAAAGCACCGACATTCGTCTCTCTCCAGTAACAGTCCAGAATTAAGATGGCGACTTTCCCGTTAAATATGTGGCTCACAGTCAGGCTTTGTGATATTATAACCCTGGAGCGCACAAGGGACATTTTATTCTCTATTACATGCATTATATAGATCAATTATGTTGATAGGAGCTAAACAGAAAGATTCGTTTTATGTATAACAACAAATAAATTGAGTATCTAAATGGCATCCTCGTAACCCAGCACAGCGACTCAGTGAGTATCACTAAATAAAAATCAAATGAAGAGCGAATGCTACAAATTAGAAATAAAACCACAAGGTGTGGTAAAGACACAGCACGTCTAGAAGTATTTATAAGGATTAATGTTTGCATTTCGGTGAAATGTGGAAGCCCAAACTTAGCTCTGAGTTTTCTTCACAGATGCAACCCGACCTGATGAGTAATCGACGCCTTTCAGCTTCTAGTGCTGCGCTCTGCTATATGTGAAAGCTTTACATGGCTCTTTGGCTGTTGTGGTACATTTAATGTGCATCTAAATCAATATCCATCCATTGCTCCGTTTCATCTCTGCTGTCTTTGATCAACTCTCTGTCTAGGTCTTTCTTCTGTTGTCTCCAAGAATGCGTTCAACTGCCTTAGATATGTTATTATTCAAACCATTGACTCTCCAGATTAGTTTTTTTTAACAGCTGAACGTAGTAGCCATAATGCAAGTAGTTATTCACCAAGTAATGATAAGCTGCTTGCGATTTGTGTCCAAATCAATAACAAATAAATGAAATCGTTATGGTGCTGTTAACCATATTTCCGGAACAGTTAAGTCATTAGATACTAGTGGGGTTACAAAATATTTTCTGGCCAAACATGTAGTTTGTAATGAGTATTTCAAAGTGCAAAACTGAGGTTTAGACAGAGGGATGTTTCGTGAACATTTGTCACAATTCATAGCTTTCAAAGCTGAAGGTTTAAGGCAGCACAGGTGTAACAGTTAAAATCTAAAATGCTCAGGAGGTTAGAATTACATGCAACACAGTTAAATGGAAGGGCATTTGTAAAAAAAAACACATTCTCGGATTGTGCGCATCGCTGGCTAGAGAAACAAATATTGATGTGGCCTCATTGTACTTGAGAGGGCTGGAGGCTCGATGATATTACAGGTCTGGGTTGAGAGCAGACGACCAAGAGATGTGAATAGAAGGAGGTGAAGTTTAAAATGTATCTGTTCGAATACGCGCTGGTGTGTGATCCAGACTTGATGCAAATACTGACATAGAAGCCGAGGTTTGGATGTTGTGTAAGTTTTGCATGAATAAATAACCTGTACGTCCTTCCCTTACAGCATTGTCGGAGCTCATGTGAACAGATAAAGCTGCTAAAAGTGAGAATGGACAGTGGTTAACACCTCATTTAGATGCAGCAATGGAAGGAACAATAAAACATTAAACAGAACTCATACAAACTCATTTATAGAGGAAGCGAAAATCAGACAGTTGCCGAGAGGGAATGTGGGAGGACGGTTCTCAGTGTATTAAGAGTTAGGTCGACAGGGAACAAAGGAATTCATGAGAGTTTCAGCAGCAGATGAGCAGAAACTAAATGGATTCGAGTTGTGTAACTAAGGTGGGCAGTCTTGGTGACAATGGTGATATATAGTTTAAACCTCATCTCACGCTGAAGTATTTCACCATGGTTATGACACGTTTGTTTCACACTCAGACAATTGTCAGGGAGAGGCATGGAGACAATGGCGAGGCAATAGAGTTTTTGTTGGATTCTGAAGAAAAGGCCACAATTTTGCCATGATTGAACTGAGGAATTTTTTTGCTCGACCTAAACTGGATGTCAGACAATTCAGGATGGTGTGCAAGCTGGGGAGAAATCTGAAGACCATTCAATGGTGAGGTAATAGAGATTTTGTTAGAGTCTGAAGAAAAGGTCACAATTTTGCCATGTTTTAACTGAGGAATTTTTTTGCTCGACCTAAACTGGATGTCAGACAATTCAGGATGGTGTGCAAGCTGGGGAGAAATCTGAAGACCATTGAGCGGCATGGTTGGTCAGTGGTGAATGTTGCTACCTCACAGCAGTCGAAGCCCAGATGCAATTCCAGCCTCAAGTGTCTGTCTGCATGAAGTTTGCATATTCTCTGCCTGTCTGTGTGACTTTTCTCCAGGTGATCCGGTTTGCTCCCACAGTGCAGAAATGTGCAAGTTCAGTAAATTGCCCATCGTTTTACGTGCATTAGTCAGAGGCAAATGGGACTGGGTGGGTTACTCTTGGAGGGACGGTGCGTATTTGTTATGCTGAAGTGCGTGTTTCCTCACTTCATGAAATCACACCTGTTCGAATCATACGTAGAAGTGATGGTGTTCACATCAACCTGCTACGCTGCTGTTTCTCGATGGTGGAGACTGAGTGTTTATAAGCTTCTGACAACGCTCTGTTCAAGTTGTTGTTGTCTGTATTTTGTCTATTCCAGTCGCTACCTTTACATAGAAAACAGAGTCTTGGTGACATTACGTCTCAATTTCTGGTTCTTTTATTTGACATTAATTTCACGGGATATCAATGGGAAAGACTTACAAAACGTGACATGATGGGATTGTCAATTTCATCACAAATGATACGTGATCAGATATTGAACATGGAGGGAAACATAATATTTACAGTGGGAGAAAAACGGTAGGAATGTTGTGTGTTTGGGCAAAACTTCAGCAAATCATCGGAGCTCACAAACCACAAATGCTGGAAGAAACTGTGAAAATGGAGGGATTGTGGGGGGAAAATCATTTTCTCAAATGATCTGAAACCTCAGTGACAGAGTCAAACCTGTCCACTGTGTGGAAAGGGATCCACTGAGTCACCTCACATGCCGCATCAGCAGCTAGTTCATGCTGACACAGATCATTCCAATACCCACAGTGCGGAAAATGTTGTAAAACCTCCAGGGACACGATGTCCCATCATAATGCTCATACTAATGGGAGACATTTTATATGCTATAAGTGTAGAAAGTATCATAAGATGCATGTGGATCCGATGTCCCTATTTTAAATGCTTTGATGCTGGAAGTGCGATACAAGTCCCAGGGATCTGATGCCTCCTAAATGTGCTCACATTCGTGAGATTTTTAAATGCCCGCCTGTGGGAAATGCTACAACGCCTCCAAGGACCTTTTCTATCACCAGCATGTTCACTCTGAGGAGAGAGCATTTCGGTGCTCTCTCTGTGGAAATGGGTTCAGATGACTATCGGACCTCATGGAGCACCAGGTGGTTTATACTGGGAAGAGGGCATTCAGCTGCTCCCAGAGACGGATGGAATTCATTGTTTGTCCAACCTGCTGAGTCACCTGGAAGTGTACACTTTGGAGAGATTTTTTCTCTGCATAGACTGCAAGAAATAATTACATAAGCCGACGGGTACTGAATTGTCTTCAACGTGAGCGCGCTGAGAAGAGACCTGTCAAATGCTAAGACAGGAGGAAATCTTTTAGATAGTCTGTGTAGCTGACGTCCCATCAACGTGTTCACACTGACGAGAGATATTCACAAGGCTCTGACTATGGGAATTATGACAAAAAGTTACTGGGGACTGTTTTGTCATTAACGTGTTCACATTGGTGAGAAACCTTGCAAGTGTCTCGTCTGTGCGAAGTGTTATTCAAGTTCTGTGGAACTTTTGACCCATCAACACGTTTACATGTTACACACAACGTAGCATATCGTTGAAAGGATGTTTTAACAAAGTAAATGAAGAGTCCACAGGGCTTCATCAAATTTGGTAGAATTCTTTGAGAAGTCGAAGAGCAAGTGAGACAAAGCAGAGCCATTGGATGTGATTTGTTTGCATTTCCAAACGGCATTTGACAAGGTGTATTTTGGGAAGGTGTTAAATAAGAATGCATTGTGTTACGGGCAATGTACTGGCATGGATTGAAGAGTGACTGAGTGGCAGAAAGCATGAAGTTGGGATAGCATTTTCTTTTTCAGGATGGCAGGCGGTGACTCGTGGAGTTCATCAGGTGTTTGTGTTGAACCTTAATTTTTCACGTTATGCATGAATGTTCTTGTCAAAGGAATAGAGGGCGTTATTATTTCGTTTTCAGATGAGACAGTGATAGGGGACAGATGAGTCGTATTTAGAAGCGGGAAGGCTGCAGAATGACTGAGACAATCTCGGAGAGTGGAAAAAGATGTGGCAGGTGGAATACGGTATGAAACAGTGTGTGGTCAGAAGTATTGGGCAGAAGAGTAGAGACATAACCTATTTTCTGAAAGGAGAAAGGCTTCCAAAATGGGAAATGCAAACCCATTTGGGAGATCTCGTTCAGAATTCTCTTAATATTGACAGGTAGGTTATTTGAGAGTTGATGTGAGAAACATTTGCTCAATCACGATAATCGAAAGAGATTCTACAAGGGCATTACAAGCGAAAGAATAATTGATGCCTTTTAGAGATGAAATTATTTATCTATGTGTCGAATCGCAGTAGATGAGAAAGATACTAAATGTCTGTCTCACAGGTTTTACTATCGAGTTTTGAGAACTCAAATTGATGTTTTGAAAACAGTTCACAATTCTAAAAACGAAGTGTTGGAGTTTTTTGAAAATAAGTTTTGGATGTTTCGCTGAGATCAGACCTAGTGTATCCCACGACTCGGTGGGAGTCTGAGAGGAAAATATGGGGTTCCTTTCAGAAATAATTTTAGCATCTATAACCACAGGTGAAGTGCCAAATACCTGAGGATTACCGACTGTTGTGCATTTATTTAAAAGTGATGCACCTTGAAACCTGTGGACTTTTGGACTGAGTCTGGCTTTGGTGGTGATTCTGAAAGATAGCAATTGTATGCATTCTGAGTTAAAGAAAAAAAAGTTATATTCAGCATGGTTTTGAGTGAGGGATGGTGTGTCTCACAAACATGATTGTAGTTTTGAGAAAATACCTGAGAAACTTGATGATGGCACAGCAGTCGACATTGTTCACTTGGACATTGATAGTTCCTTTAAGGTTCCACATAGCAGATTGATTCTTACAGCTCGGTCGCATGTGAATCAGGGTGAACTTTCCATTTGGATATAAAATTGTTCCGATAGCATGAGACAGACACAAAATGTGACGGTTGCTTCTTTTTCAGAATGGAGGATTCTTTGCAATAGTCTATGACAGGGATCGGTGCAGGGTCCACTTCTGTTTATCATTTTTATGTGAGTTATTTAAATGAAAATATGCAAAGCATGGGAAGTAAATTTGTAGATGCCAGCAAAATTGGTGGCAGAGTCGATTGTGAAGAAAGTTATCTGAGATTACAAAGATCAGTATGTGACTGGAAGAAAGATTAGCAGGCTGTGTTTAATTAGGATAAATGCGAGGATCAATACTTAGACAATTAATAGTGTGCAGTTGGGTGATGTTGTAGAATATAAGACCAAGGAGTTCAGGCACATAATTATTTGAAGTTTGCGTGACATCTAGATTGGTTGGTAAAGGAGAGGTTTATAATGCTCATTCCATTAAGTATAGGATTTGGGACGTCATCTTTTGGTAGCACATGACGGTGGGGCATTGCCAGTAGTAGGATGCACAGTCGTGATTTAGGAAGAATACTGTTAAGCTGGGGAAGGTGCAGTAAAGATATGTCAGTCTTTTGTTGGTAATGGAGGTTTTGTATTTGATGAAGAATCTGGAATGTCTGGGACTCGTTTTCAGTGGAGTGTAGGAGATTGAGCAGTGGTCTTTTCGCCGTTTATAAAGTTTTTAACGGTATAGATAACGTGAATGACAGGTTCATTTTACCTTGGATGAGAGATTTCAAAATTAGTTAACAGATTTTTAAGGTGAGAGGTGGAAGATTTAAAAAGATATAAGAGAATAAAAAAAAGACTACTTTATAAAGAGAGTGTTTCCTGTGTGGAATGAACTTCCTATGTAAGTGGTTGATGTGAATACGGTTACAGCACTTGAAAATTAGTTGAGTAATAGAAAAAGCTTTCAAAGGGCATTTATTAAGGTGCATGAAAAGATTTTTTTTGTAGTTAAACGGACAAAGCAAAGATAGATGGGACAAGTTCAATTTTAGATTCTTTTTTGCATAGACTAGTTGAGTGGAAGGGTCTCTTTCAATTGGCATAACTGCATAGCTCTATCTGATCCTGCCTGCGACGAAACAGATTATTTGAAGAGTCTGTACTCCTGTGTAGAAAATTGGCAATGATAAAATTGGCCGAATTACTTCTTTCTGTGCCATACTGAGTTTAAGCCAGGTTTCTGCAATCTCTGTTCGCCACAGTGTGTGTCAATGACTGGGATTGATGGGAAAGTCACTCCGCGAATATTTGTGCATCTGGGTTGGCAGTCAGTGTGAAAGCAGCTGAGAGAATGGAGCAGGAATAGAGCTGAGAAGGATGGGGTGTTGGGTTTGGAAATTGATTTTGTTCTTTACACAAACACACTGCAAACCTCAGCTCATGGTTTCTCTCATTGCTCCTCTTCTGCACACTTCCTCCATCCTATCCCAACCGCCTTTGCCTTACAAAATTTGCAAAGATGTTTACTTATTTCCGACATGCTACGTTTATTTCTCAGAATATTCGGCAGTTTGAGAACTGAATCGAAAACAAGAGACAGAGAAGCCAGTCGAAAACCTTTGAAAATAATTCTGCATCTTCTTCACGACCATGAAGCGATGCAGTCCGTGTGGTCAAGCTATCACAGATTGCCATTCATTAAATGGTGATAGAATTTTCATCCAATGATATCTGATATTTGTGCTGATACATGTGTCAAGTATTTTTGCAAACCACCGTTAAAGGAATATAAACATATCAATTTGAAACAGGAGTAAATTTTTGTTGTGTTTTATTCTGCTGCAATGTTCCCTGTGATCAGGTCTGGTCATTGCATTCAGTAGCCTGTTATTACTGTAGACCCGTAGAGTTTTATCCTTTTGGACCAGTAAACGATATTTCCTTCATGGAAACATTCCTTAGTTTGACTTTAAGACCTTTCTGTGAAAGAACATTCCACAGGGTCACCCGTCTGAGCGAACTAAATGGTCTGCCAGATATCTTAAATCTGTGAACCCTGCAGCTCTGGGTCTGGACTCCCTGGTCATGAAGGAATCCTTCCTAAATTTAACATGCTAATCATGTTAGAAATTGAATTACATCTTTCTTCTAAACATCAGTGGTTTTCATTGGAACCAATTAGGATTGTTCCCAAAGTTCAGTCCTGCCATCTGAAGAATCGCTTTGTTAAAAATTTGTTGCGCAGTTTCCAAAAGCCAAACGTGTATATAATACTCCACGTATGGCCTAAGCAAGACACTGTACTATTTCAACAAGACAGTCATGCTCCTGCACTCAAATCCTCTTGCTTCTAAGGCCAGCTTGCCATTTGCCTCCTTTACCGCCTGCTGCATCTGCATGCTTACTTTCAGTAATTTGCGTACACAGACACCAGGAGTAGTTTCTCATTTCCCTTTCGTAAATACATGCAGACTGATTCTTTCCAATCCTATCATTGGTTTCTAGTTTTAGGCTAACTGGTCTATAATTCCATGTTTCACATATACCTTTTTTTTTAAAAGTTGTTGTCACATCAGCTCGCTTCCAAACCATTGAAAATTGTTCCAGATTCTACAGAATCTTGAAACTTGAGATTGCCCTATTTAGGTTCCAGCTCCTTGTTTCATATTAGATCCATTAACTCTTGGGCCACTTTGTTAAGTATTCTTCGGTGGAGAGTAGCATTCCTTTGATATCTTTTAATCCTGTAAATTTCCCCAGCACCATTCCCCAACACATACTGATGTTTTTTTTCAGTTCTTCCTCTAATGTGCTCCTCAGCAATTTAGGGATATTATTTGACATCCTTTGTGATGACAGAAGCAAAATACAGCATGTAGTTAATTGATCTGCCATCACTTGAACCCATATTATAACTTCCCTTGCTTCTGATTGTAAGGGATTTGTTTCCATTAATCTTCGTTTTTGTCATCATCTAACGTCAGGAGAATTTACAATTAGCTAGTACTTCACTGATTTACTTATATACGTAATTTTCCCTCTTAATCACTCCCTTCATCGTGCTGAAATGTGTAATGCCCTCAGTTTGCATTTCTGCTGTTCTTTTTCCTGGGATCAAGTACAATCTCTAATCTCCCTTCATCGACATGGTTGAGTCACCTTTCCCGTTTTATTTTGTGACAGATAGGAAAGACGAACTGCTACAATTCCTCCAAGGGATCGATAGATGTTAGTCATGCATTGAGTTATGTTCCCCAATTTATTGTAAACTTCTCCTCCTTATATGACCGTAATTTCCTGTATTCAGATTTTATCCCATCTACTCAGAATCAACACTGTTAATCTCCACTTTAATGAATATTTCTATCATTGCATTATTGAAGCTCCCACAAGGGACCGCACACAGCAAGATTGCCAATTATTCCCTTCTCATTACACAACTAAAGTTATGTAATTAATGTTGGCGTTGCCCCACAGACTATAGGACCACAACCTCACTTTTGAGAGAGAGAGTGACGACTGATAGTGCTTTCCCCTAAACGTTATTGAGCCTCAAGCAAGGAAGTAGGTTAAGAAGGCGAGAACTTCAGGGCGAAATTAGCTGGTACGGGGACTGAATGCGTGGTGTTCGTTGTACTCTGAATCACAAATCAACCGCCCACCCAATTGAGCTAACTCATTTCAAAACAATTTGCATTACTGCGCGGAGGAGGGTGTTGTGGAGCAGGAAGTGCTGAAAGTTAAGTGATGCTGAAAAACTAGTCATGACAGACCTAGTGTGCTTCTTTCGTGGGGTTGTGTGTCCAAGCGGTATGTGGCGCTGAATTTAAGTGCCAGTTTCTATCTAGTTGTTGCTGCCACAATTCCACTACTGTCAGCACTTGTTTACAAAAGGGCTATGCGTGTTCTGGCGGTTTTCATTTGAGTGTTTGCGACTGTTGATCTCTGGGTCGTGGACATGTACTGCACAAGGGGTGCTTTCATTTTCTTACTAAATCCCAGCTCTCCATTCCACTTCCACTGTGGGCAAACTCACTCTTTCATTGACACGTCTGTTTCCGAAGGAAAGGTCTCTTCACTTCATTGCATGTGGCCGAGACAAGTCGATCAGTGTATGCGAATTTCTGATGCATGATGTCCCTTTCAAAGGTGTCGGTTCCACTCCAACGGGGCAGTAAAATGGCGAATTGCTTGGGCTTGGAGGCGGGGTGGGACAGTAAGTAACGGTTCCATTACAAATTCAGACGGTTATGATAGAAATCTTAAGGAAATCTCCCCGAATGTCTAACAATTCACATGGAAAATGATGTTCTTGTGTGTCCATGCGAGTTGACGCAACAAACAGCTTATTCTGGGAAATGGCATGAGGGTGGGGTTTGGCAGGGTTGTGAGCTTTCAGTGCTGGACGAAAGTGGGACCGAGGCAGTCAAACATTCCAAGAGCAGGTAGAGCTGATCAGCCGAGGACAATTCTCCCATCTTCTGTTTCTGTAACAAAGATAATTTTTGCCTGAAAATATCATCAGGTCTGGCAGAATATTGAAAATGGAAAGCAGTGTTAACATTGTAGGACCAGTGATGCTTCTTTTCTCATGTCCAGCTCCCTCTGCTTTTCACACCCTCCCTTTCTATTGAATATCTCCTGACTTCCACCTTTATCCAGAGCTTCTCTTTTGTTATTTCCTCTCCAGCCATTTTGATAGTCTCAAAAATTGTTTCAGACATATCCCATCTCAACATTTTTAGCAGCTCTGACGGGAAGTCCTCGAACTGAATAAGTAACTCGCTTCTGTCTCGTTACGTAACTGATGTCCAGAGACCAGAATGTTAGGCTTTTCAGTCCAACTAGGCTGCTCCGCCATGTGATCATGGCAGATGTGGGTCTCAACACGATTCTCCAGCGTTCCATTGCAATGCTTACGCTATCTGATTTTAGGATTCAGTGTGTTTTCTAACGTAGGTCTGAACCCGGCCACCTCCGTATTTGATGGCAGCTTGCTGCAATGTCTCTGTGTGTGACCGAATTTGATATGATGCCAGTGGGGCCAGCACGATCTCCCGTGAGCAAAGCAATCACCGCTTGGGTTGGGGGGGGGGGGTGGTCAGTTCGATCAATTCACTGGCCCCGTTGTATTTCTGTGGGGGAGCGGTTATCACGTTCACCTCCAACATGAAGTATCCCTGCTTCCAATTGTCCTGTGCAAAGAATAATAGACTTGCTCGCCCATAACTGTCGCCGTGGTGCAAAGGAATATAATTAATCCGGATTAATTACTGTGTGAAACTTTGTTATGTTTTATTCTCCTCCTGGAAAGAGGATTAGAGATGATGAAGTGCTTAAGCCCGAATCGTCAATATTCCTGCTGCTCTGACCTGCTGTGCTTTTCCAGCACCACCTTCTCTTCTAAGTTTCTGTCCCCCTGTTCATAAATATAAGTCCAATTGTACACCTTCGATGGCCGTGCTGTGTAAGCCCAGTTATCAGGCACTGATCATTTCTGTAGCAGACATACCGCATTTGCTTTACATGCGAAGGTGGCCTGGTTCAGTAACAAGGGGAACTCTCATTTGCTGGGGTCACAAAGAACACTGAATTCTAATGTATGGTCTCTCTCAACTGCATTCAAATCTGGAGTGCGAAATGCCTGATTTGGACGTTGTCTGCCGTTTCTCAACCTTTGGGAAACAAATGCAGAAATCCTCAATCGTGATTTGCAGCAATTCACATTTTCGCGTTTTTAAGAACAGGGCACATTTACCGTTTATTCGATTAGCAACAGGAATGAAAATATTTACTTCCTCAGATGAACTGCTTGACTCATACTGTCATATGGACTCTCTGCAATTTGAGCCATGTTGGAACTGAAACTGAGGAAATGCTAGACTCTCTTACGAATAACTTCGTATCAATTTTGTTTTCTTCATATCAACAACGGAAGCACTTGCAGTTCTGGTGAAACACCTCATTGATTCAGTCATCAACAAGAGGCGTTACAGCGACGCAGGAGAGTGAGAGAGCGCGCAAAGAAGCAGAAAAATCACGTTTGTCATCTCGAACAAAGAAACTTGCAAATCCAAAGCAGGAATCATCAGCAGCGCTTCGCCCAAAGGACACTGAAGATGTTATTTAGTAGATTGACGAAACGAATGGAAATGAACATTCCAGCTCAGCGAGCACACCTGCATCCAGATAACTGGGGGGTTGGTGGGTGAGACTATAGTGAGTTATGCAACCCAAAGATGGGGATGGAGTAAACCACCAATGATGTCCTTCTCAGACGGTACAGAGATGCGTGAAATGCTGAGACTGGGATCTCAAAACTCACTCGGAGCACCTTCTATTGTTGTGGAGCACGGAGCATTGTGGCATTAGGCTGGGGGTTTGAGCCTCACGTGGACCAATTTTGTTTGACATGGAGCAGTCGGACTTATTGGAATATCAGACTGGGAGCTCCAGCCTCACTTGCTGCCGTTTTTACTGACATTGAGAAGGAAGCAATGGGACGTCAGGCTGTAAGGTCCAATCTCAACAGGTGCAGTTCTTATTGGCATGGAGCAGGGAGAATTTGGACATCGAGCTGGCAGATTGAAACACACTTTATGCAGCCTCTATTGACATGTCACAGGGAGATTGGGACATCTGAGGGAGAGGATGCTCAGCAATTTTAATCTGAAGTGAAATAGTTTTTAACAGTACACATATTTGAGGATTGAGTGAATATGTTTCCCAAAGTAAATGTCTCAATTATAAAGAGATATCCGGCAAATTTTAACTCATGGCGGAGTTAAGTGGATATCTCTGCGCCCTCAAAGCGCCATTGATCGGGTTCAATTCTAGCATAGGGCGACTCTCTCTGTGAAGCTTGAATATTCTCCATGAATATGTGCGGATTTTTTTCTGGGTTCTCTGGTTTCCGACAACAATATAAAAATGGTTAGTTGCATTGATCATGCGAAATTGCCGAAACAATTACGTGTATTACTCATAGGGGACTGAATCTTGTGGGTTACTCTTTGAACGGTCAGTGTGCAGTTGTTTGGCCAATTGGCGTGTTTCCCGTTTGTAGGGAACCTAATCTGTGCAGTGAGAAACAGAGGCAATTTTTCATAGGCTGACTCTGCACTGAGTTAAATGTACAGAAGGGAGTTTTAGCTAGTTTCATATTATTGAATTTCCTGCGAACTAGCACAGGTCGTTAAAGTAATCTAAAGATCCGAAAATTAACGGGAACATCCATTGTTGTGATTACACTCGAGTATACCTCGATTTATGGACGAAAAGCAGCGAAGTGGAATTGAAATTTATCAGTTTATCAATCATCACATTGAATAGTAGCGCAGATACAGGGTGAATATCAGCTTCATTGGGACAGACGTGTTTTATTTGCGTCTGTTGCTTCAAACAGTGGGGGCCATTGGAGTGAACCAGTGACTGTGATTATCTTTGCTGGTTATTCAACTTGTGAACATGAACGTTGTTGTTCATATTCGTGTTAACAGCACTGTTTTGAAGCATGAATGCATGCTGTAATGTCATGGCCAATGGCGCAATGGGTAACGCAGCTGTCTGCGAATCAGGGATTGTACGTTGGAATCCTCTTTGGCTCGACAGCAAGGCCTGTCTGCTTTAACAAACTGATGACGATTTGGTGCGAGGCAAAAAATGTGGATTTAATTCCTCATATGCAATTGCAAGAATCCCTTCCATAAATGCCTTGAGTATACCATGGTCACCACAGAATTGGAAGCTGAAATAGTTTTTTCTTAATACTTTCTATTTAGCAAGCCCAGCTGCTCAAGTGCTGCAGCTCCAGGGACTGGCATGGAAACGAAACAAATACCAATCTCAATTTTCAAATTCCTCATAAATTATTTGGGAAGCGGAATTAGAGGAGAATAAAGGGTAATCTGACCGACAGAGCAGGGACTATCCAGGCATCTTCCCCTTCTGTCAGAATCCGACACATTGACACTCATACTCTCGAGGTGATTGATTGATCCGGGGCTTTTATAGAAATCCAGTGACAGATGCCAACACCATATTGCGACGTGATCAGTTTCATTAGTGAAGAAAACGCATTTCTCCTTAAGAAGCTTCCTTTCACCCTTTGTCTGATTGGATAATTTTCACCTCCTCTCTCCTGTTGTTCCTCCATAATTCGAGGGAAACTCACGCCGAATCCCAGCATCATATATATCCTTTAATGTTCGGATTTTTAGATTAATTTAATGGACTGAGCAAGCTTGCAGGAAATTGAAAAGTATGAAAAAAAGATTTTAAAAACCGTTCCAGAAAGTTAACCGACTTGAGTCACACATACAAGAAATCTAAAATCTCCATTAAATCATTTTCTCACTGTACAGATACTCCTACACGAGCTCAATCTTTGCAATTTATTTTTTTAATTGAGACAATTCCCTGGTAAAGATCCATCTCAATCCTCAATTTTGTGAACTACCAGGATCTATTTCAATTCTGATTAAAATAGATCAGGATCTTTTCCCCCAGTCCAGTGCTCCCCGCGCCATGTCAATTGAAGCATCTCCAAGTGAGGTTAGCCCTCACAGCCCGATGTCCCAAAGCTCCCTTCGCTATGTGAACAGTATTTGCTCCAGCTGAGATTGGGGCTTCCACCCTCAGCGTTTCACGCGCGTCTATGCTTTCATAGAAGGACTGCGTGCTCATGGATTTCATTACCGGACAACAGAGCAAATACAAGCAGTCATTCCACTCCGCATTTCCGAATAGATCTTCGCCTCTTTGTCACTTAGTTTTTTTTATGATTCCAGACCTGGGGACCTGTGCGATGTGAGTGTGCAACAATATTTATTCCTTTTCTCGTGGAGCTGGTAAATTAAGGATGTGAAACTTCGGTGTCACTGAACACTGCATTTCGACAACACTGCGCACTATCGCCTGTACTTTTCATCTTTTGTAGGAACCTATTGGATTCAATTTTCAACATTTTAGTGGTGGAATCTTCACAGTCTCCGGGGGCATCTAAGAAGAAGATTCAACCCAATCTCAGTCCAGTATGTGGCAACTTTTCCTGTTGTGCATTTATTGCTGTTCCTCACCTATCTATGCCATTGAACTTTTTGTTTTTTATATCGTGTTTTTTCTCACGTGATCATATCGTGGTTCGTGCTCTGCGTTGTAGCTGCAGCAAATTCCGATCATTTGCGAGTAATGGCAATGCACATTTGTTCCATTTTATGCCACATCACTTGTGTGAAACAGACACTGAAAAGAATCAGCCTATTTTTAATGCGAAAATACTCTCCAGTCTGCTCTCTGACATCATTGCGAGTCATATATCAGGATTCAAATACACCCAAAGCGGAGATATCTCTCCCTTTCACAAGCGGTATCACCTCTTTCCGTCACTCCTCCCATGTCACTGATGCATTGTACATTCTAACACTCACTTTCACGTTGACACCATTCAGTCTGTGCTACAGCTGTACTGTTGCTCGTTGAACGTGGCCCAATATAACCATCAGGATCTTCGAACCAATCACTGCAATCAGATAAGGTGGTTGCATGATCAATCCTCCTGTATAGTTTTCTATTTGCAAGGACCAGAGATTATTGGAGCATCAGGTTCACGAAAAAGGCACTGAACGGTATCAAAGGAAAGTGTCTTTATTGGAAAAGACCAATTTCGGTGGTTTCTACACATTTGTTTCATATCATCATTCGGCTCTCACTTGGGTATTGTGTACAATTCTGCAATTCACATTATAGAAGCGTTATGACAGCTATCAAAAGAGTGCAGAAGTATTTTGTGAACATATTGTCTGGATTGAAGAAGTGCAGCTATTAAAGAGTTTTGACAGACTGGAGTTGTTTTCTTGAGAGCAGGGGAGATTGAGAGGAGACATGACTGAGATGTAGAAATCAATGAGGGGTTTGGATTTGGCAGATTGAAGGAAACGTTTCCCTTTGATGGAGACGTCAATCACCAGGGAACCATAGAATTAAGTGAAGAGGCAAGAATGTTTGAATAGAAGCGAATAAAAACATAATTAGACAGCGAGTGTTTGGAATCTGGAAATCGCTGTATCTCAGTGTCGAAGCAGCAGAGACCCGACAAACCTTCTGAGGTATTCACATGTGAATTTGTAATGCTTACGGCATACAAGGCCAAAGAATGGAAAATGGGCTGAGGAGAGTGAAGGAGTTACTTTTAAAAAGGACAGGCACAAAACGCTGGGAGGTTTGCTAGCTCTTAACCCCGTCGTCGTGTGGTATTTAGCGTCCACACATGTCACGTGGGATTCCAGAGTTCACTTCATTGCTGGCGCAGCCCGGTCTGTTATCGGGTTTCAAATTTTGTGTAAAGATTTGTAATTCTAGTGCAGGTTGCAGTTTTGCGTATTTTTGGCGGTTTTGGGAAGTTGGTTTGCAGCCGTTTCCTCCGCTTTCTTGGCGACATCTTCAGGACTCCTGAGACTCCTGTGAAGCGTGGCTGTCCTGTCGCGTTTGGAATTGATTTGAGTTCATTCCCACTGCACCCGTTTGTCAGTACTAGTAGTTCATTGCAGGTCCCTGTATGTTGGGTTTAGCCCAACGAACTTCTTGACGGAGTCCATGGATGAGTGTTTTCCTTCTAGAAATTTTCTGTGCGCCCGCTATTTGGCTTGACTTTAATATTTGTGTTGCCCCGGTCGAACTTGTTTTTCTCGTCGACTGTGTGTATTGCGACGAGTGGAAACTAGCTCTGGTGTTCATTGGCTGCTCCAGACATGGTTTTCCAACAAAAGATATTCCCGCAGAATCCTTGCAGACAAACAACGCTCGGCGGACATGCCATGACCCGACACACTAAGCACTTAACAGTATATATGAACAACATCTCAGAATTGACAGCCACACTCCTCTGACCATTCAGATTTATGAGAGAACATAAATCGAAAGCCAGATTCATCCAACAACTCACCAGGACAAATGACCACTACCCTGCATGTGCAGTGCACATGTATACAAACAATGATCCACGCAAGAAGTGCAGCAAATATTGTAAAGGACCAAGAGGCAGGCAAATCGAGACCCGCATTCATGAAAAACAATTGCCCTTGAACGACACCGCGAGGTGTACCCAGTTGGTGTACTCAGGGCACTGAGTGTCTCTAATTCCGCGCCTGGGAACTCGGATTATATGAGAGTCTGTGGCAGTGGAGAGCTTGTGGTTGGAAAAGGACATCATGTAAGGCAGCTGGCAAGAAGCAGGAGAATCGACGTTTCGGGCATGAATACTTTATCACGGTTATTCCCAAAATCTCGATTTCCCTGCTCCTCGGATGCTGCCTGACCAGCTAATCTTTCCAGTGCCACACACACGACTCTGATCTCCAAAACATAGAGTCCTCACTTTCTCCTCCGTCTGCAGCAGTGTTTAGTTCTTTGTTTGAGGGAATTGCTGATGTCACCAGTGTAAAATTCGATTGCTGATTGAAAAGTCCAATCTGGTCCGTCACTCAAAAATGTATTTCTGTTGTTTTTTCAGGTGTTATGCCTAGCACAGCTTCTGGAAGTGTACTCATATGGAGTTTACTGGCGGTTTGATATGTGCGTTTGTGATCGTACAGTTGTCACTATTCTGAGATTTGGCTGCAGTCATCTGCGTTCATATCCCAGTGTCGATCGCTGCTGTTTTGCGTTGCTGTTCATGTGTGCATTACTAACACAGTGATGGATCAATTGATATTGTAAAAAGGCAGACAGTCGTGGGAAATATCGAGGTTTTAGTGACAGTTGTACAATGTTTAGAGGTTACCTAGAAGCAGGAGATAAGAACGTTGAATTCTTTCGGGGAGTGCCGAGGAACAGTGAGGGAAATAAGTTACCTGAGTTTACTCACAGGAACCACAAGGCGAAATAAAACGTACTAAAAGTTAGGAAGACAGATAAATCTTGGCAGTAATCATGGATCTCCTGACTTCCACTCCAGAGCTCCCACAATTCCAAAACCCAGGAACATTGTAAACGAATTTTACAAAACCATACACATCCTGGTTGTCCAATAGAACGGCACAAGTCTTTTCTTGGTCTTCGTTTTTCAGTTACGACTTATAGTTTTTTTTCGGGATACCATCTCTTTCATTGCAAGCTTTTGGAAAGGAGGCATTACGGTTGGTCAGAAAAAAATGACGCAAAACTTTATTTTAGCCACAAGAACTCCCAGATTCCTCTGTCCTAAAAGTTTTTTCTGTTTTCCCTCTATTTTCATAGTGCTCTGCTTTTTCACTCTTACAACCTGACACTCCGACATCAAACTTCATCTGCAAAGATTTTCCCCCACTCACTCAAACTATCTATACACCTTCGCATATTCCCACGTCCTCATATCAACATGCTCTCCCATTATTGTCTACCATTAGAAAACTTGGACATATTTCACAATACCACTTGCTTCATACTATTAACAGAGAGATAAATAATTGTGGCCTTGAATATAACCATCTTGGCAGATCTCGCTGTTGTAAATAAGCACACGCATTTGCCACTCTCAGGATGTGAGAACAGCCTCTTCATCTGTGTCTTAATTGGGTAAACCCTTCTCCTGATATTAGGACCCCCAATCCTATACTATCCCGGATAGCAATCAGAGCCGAACAAACGCTAAATGTAAGGCATAAACTCACTGGCGTCTCCAGCATCAGTTCTGACTACTTGTAGCATTTTCTTTTTGACCTCTGGTTGAACCAACAGCCCTGATTTGCAATTCGATTTGACAACGCCACATCTGCTTCAAATTTCCTTCAGTGCCTGTGACTCACATAGTGCTGAAAGGCGCTTTAATAATACTATGACGTCCCCATTTTTCGATCCATTACATTATTTCTAAACTCTCTGCTCATGAAAATGCATCCTTATCAAGCAATCTGTCTCTCATCAATATGTGTCGTTCAATCCAATTTCCTGCCAGCCTACTCCATTCTAATCAATTACAGGGGGACCACAAATTTTGCAGTCATTGCGCAAACAAAACTAATCGTACAGTGGAGTCACGTTTTCATTTGGAAGCCCTAATTTCACGAGAAATATTAAACAGTGTCCCAGGGTTATAGTTGTGGCTGAGTGGTTAAGGCGATGTATTAGATATCCATTAGTGGTTCGCAGCACAGGTTTTAATAATACAATTACATTTTATTCACTGTTGATTTTAACTGATTCTCTGCTGGATGAGTTCTCCCTCAAATTACAGAAAATCTGTCTCAGTAACTCCACATTTTGTCAGGTTTGCTCATTTGTTGACATGCAGGAAACTTGGGTTCTGAACCAGAAACGGACCTGACTCAAGCCGTTCGCTCTGTTCCGCCAACCACAGATAATACCAGACCTGTGGCATTTGTTTAGAATTCGCAAAATGTATTCGACACAAATGCTGCTTTTCAATAAATGTCCCCAATCCCAGTCCTCTGGTGAGTTGCACTGGTTAGAGGCAAAATTTCCTCCTTATCATCAACTCACCCAGTCCCATTGCTCCCTTAAACATCATTTTAAATCTCCCCAGGAAATCTCCCATTAACCTTACTTGCTTCGAATATGACGTTCCCAGAGTCGGGAATTTCTCCACAAAATTGGATTTGCTCATCTCTCGACATGATGCAAAGCAGAACATTGTGAACAAGATTTTGGAAAAATGTTGCGAAGTGGATGGTGCAAAAATGATCAAGTTGCAAAACAGAAATTCCAGTCTCCAACTTTGTGAATCTTTAGACATTCCTTGCGAAGCGGATTCTGAGGAGAATGAAGGGTGAACTATCCGACTGAGCAGAAACAGTCTCGACACCTTCCCATGCTTTCAGAGACCGATACATTAATTCTGATATTCTTGGGATATGAAATTATCTGAGGCACTGAAAGGACTCCCGTTCCTGCACGTCAGGAATTCAAACCTCATCTCAGCACCGGGACAATGAGAAAAAATGGGAACATAAAATGCGCTGAAATTTTCGAAGGGAGCGGTCCCAGATTTAAGAGAGCTGGTTCCACGTGATGTGGAGGTGCCTGCAGAGGGTAGGATCAGCCTGATCTCTCTTTTCCATACTAAATGTTCCTGACTTTAGAATGGTAAATCAAAACTGATGAACTACAATTGTTATTCTGTGAAGGTCATGCAAAAGGTTGGATCCACTAACCGCCTGCTTTATGAGATGCTAAAAGAAGCTTTTTTCCGCAGTCTTTGTGGTGCCCTGCGTCAGCGCGGTCGGCTGTGAATCGAGAGGGTAGTGGGTCGCACCCACTCATCGATGGACTGCTCCTTGTACTTACTCCATCTGTTTCCTTTGCTGTGTAGTTAGGGTTTTTAATGAGTTCAGGAATATGTTGCCCAAACGGAAACCTTACAGAGTGAGGAACCATAAAAGCGTTTCTGTATTGTTTTTGTGGCTAATAATGTGCTGTGGATGCCGTGAATCTGAAACAAAAACAGAAACTCAGCAGGTTTTGCAATACTCTTGGGAGAAAACGAAGTTATAAAAAACTTCTGAAGAAGCTCTGAATCGTTGTCTCTGTTTCTCTTTCCACAGATGCTTCCAGACGTGTTAAGTTTCTCCTGATATATCTGCTATTGATTTTAACTGAATATCCATTCCAACTATCGGGAATGATCACACAGACCATTTATTTCACGACGTTTAACACTGTCGAAGCTGTAGTGATTGAGTTGAAACAAACCGAAAAATGACTCACTGTCCCTCAACTCCACAGGGAGAGAGAACTTGCAAAACAGTTGAACAGTGTGCTTCTGCAGTTGCTGCCAAGTGGGTAAGATGATGGGCTTTAAATCCACCACGGTTTTCTCGTGCAGTTTCACATCTTGCTGACTCTAATTGAAAGCTGAAAATGTGTTGCTGGAAAAGCGCAGCAGGTCAGGCAGCATCCAAGGAACAGGAGAATCGACGTTTCGGGCATTAGCCCTTCTTCAGGAAGAAGGGCTTATGCCCGAAACGTCAATTCGCCTGTTCCCTGGATGCTGCCTGACCTGCTGCGCTTATCCAGCAACACATTTTCAGCTCTGATCTCCAGTATCTGCAGCCCTCACTTTCGACTCTAATTGAGAACCGAGGAAAAACTGGAAGAGATCGCCTAGCCAGGGGACGAAACGTTTGCAACAAAAACTTCCAGCTCGGCGAACAGAGCCACAACAATGAGCACCCGAGCTACAAATCTTTGCACAAACTTTGATCTTGTTCTCTGCTTTCTTGTTTGTGATCCAAGTCACTGAATAGGGAAAAACGCACATAACCCATTCTAGGAATGTTGGGAATCTGGAACCCATCTCAGGCCAGGTTTGAAAAGACAGAATCCTCCAGAAGAGATGAGGCCCATGTAATTGGACACTTCCATTACTGACTTCATTTGCACCTCTGAGCCAAGTGCTACAAAATAATTTAATAACAGGTAGGGGATTGCCTAAACTGGTGCACACCTGGTGGGCCAAAGCGCATTTTTCTGTGCTAGTGATCTCCATGACCAGCTGTGGAGAGCTCACTCTGTGAAATAACAGGAAATTGATTGCAAAATGCCCCAGCGTGATGAAGGGATTGAACTAATCTCTCCTGACCTGTCTGTCAGTCTCGGTAGCCATTGGGAAATTTCAATTGGTAAGAACTGGTGTCGTGCACATTCCTGGAATCAGTTCACAGGATAATCAGGAAAATAATATCATGGTGCCACATTACCAAGCCGTGTGCAAGCCCTTGTGCCTTACATTTCCTAGCTCTGCTTTCGAGATAAATGTTGCCTGCATTATCTGTCTG
This sequence comes from Chiloscyllium plagiosum, assembly GCF_004010195.1. Lineage (NCBI taxonomy): Eukaryota > Metazoa > Chordata > Chondrichthyes > Orectolobiformes > Hemiscylliidae > Chiloscyllium > Chiloscyllium plagiosum. Next base: position 37,587,561 of record NC_057717.1, read on the forward strand.
TGTTTGTATCAAGCAGCTCATTGAGCACGGAGTTGGACTTCAGAGGAAGCTGGAATGAAACTGGAAGGGACGAGATTTGAAAGTGCTTCGAGTTTGCGTGTGTCGGTTGTTTTTAGTATTGAATATCTAATGCCCGCTTTCCTGTCAGATCCCAGGAGTCGCAGGGACTGTTTGGGTGGAATTTGGAAAGTTGAGGTTACACACGAGCAGCGTGTTGGACTATTTCAACTCAGTTTCGGTTTCATACCAGAGCTCACCGCAACCATTCGCATTTTCTGGAGAATTAGCTAGTGATCCGTGTGAAGTTTCCTTTTTCCAGAGAAACTTGCAGACGTGAAGCACATAACGCTGAGGCCTCAGTCACTATCGGGGATGTGATGATGTGTCTGCCTTTGTGAGTGAACATGAGAATAAGTTCCTCTAAGGGGTTACAACGAAGTATAACCAGTTCAAAGTTCACTCCCATTGTTGTGTCATTTCGGGTCACAGAGAGAATATCATTGACATTTGCCCTGGAAACATAAAAACACGTCAGATTATGAGCCAAATTCTGCAAACTGGGACTGCAATATATGGACGTCTGATGAGCTGCGCTACACGTTGGATGAATGATCCTTTTCTCCTACGCTTTTAATCGTCGAGGACAGAAATAAACTGATCTGACGAGGAAATCTGTTCACAGTCTGACATAACATTTTGCACTGTCCACTCTACTAACAATCCAGATTTCATCTGCAAATTTACTGACCATGCTTTCTACATTTTTATTTCAATCATTAGTATGAATGAAAAACTAAAGTGGGCTCAGCATTTATCCCTGTGGAACACAGCTTGTAACAGTCCTCCTGTCTGAACACTACCTTCCACCACCGTTCCCAGCCTCCTACCATTAAACTAATTTTATATCTAATTGGAAAGCTCACGTTGAATTCTATGCTATCGAACTTTAAAAAATAATCGACCGGGTGGAACCTTTTAAAAGGATTTATTAAATTCCAACTGAACAATGCCGACCACTTCGTCCTCATCAATATTCTTGGTTAAAAAACCCAACCATGTTAATGAGACACAAATTCTCTCGCACAAAACACAAACTGATTATCCCTATTCATTACTCATCTCTTAAAATGCTTATAAATCCGATCGTTCAGAATTGCTTCCAACAACTTACCCACGACCTTAGCAAGCCTCACAGGTCTGTAGTCTTCAGTTTTCTCCATTCATCCCTTCCTCAAAAAAACCCACCCTATGTATTGGGCACATCACTCGTAGTAATAGATGATGCAATTATTCTATCAAGGGCCCAATAGTTTATTTCCCTGATTTCCCACAAAGCCCTGGGTGCACGAGATGAGATCACAGAGAAATATACAACATTATATTTACCAAGTCTTTCAGAACTTCCTCTTTTCAATGTGAACTACTTTCATAACATCAATGTTTGTAGCCTCCATTTCGTTCTCCACGATATAAACTAATGTGAAACGAACATTTAATTTTTCTCCTATCTGCTGAGGTGCAAGATAAATGTGAGCTCTGACATCTTTCTAGGATCTTATTTGGTCTCTAGCTCTGAAAATACTTGTAAAATATCTTTACATTATCCTTAAATTTATGTGCTTGGGCTATTTAATATGCTCGCTTTGCTTTCATGATTTCCTTTGAAGAATGCCCTTCCACTCCTCATATTGTTCAAGTGATTGACTTGAGATCGCATGTTTACACGGAAACTGTGATTTAAAAAAAACTTCTAAGACGACAAGTCCTTCGTCCCTGCGATCAATGGTGTTCTAATCGAATCCTAACAATGTGCGATCAGGCAATTCAGCCCAAGAAGAACTCATGGAACATGTGAAGATAATTGCACTGAAACCCTCACCTCTACCCGATTCCTGTAACTCTGCATTTCTCATGGCCAAATGACGTCAACAACGTATTTTTCTTCTGTGGAGGAAACCCACGCAGACACGGAAAGAACATGTAAACTGCAGACATTCGCCCGACAAAGAAAATGAACCAGCGTTGCTGAGGCTGGAAGACAGCAGTGCTTACCGCTGTGTCAGCCATTGTAAAGCTCCTATCCACCACTCATAATATATCTTCCCTTAGACATGAGGCCAAAACCTAATCCAGATAATCCAAATACGTCTGATGAGAGCCTGTTATCGCATCAGTTGCAAACCTCTGTGGTTGGTTTTTAACTCACTTGAATGAAAACCGACATTGCATTTACCCTCCTAACAGCCAATAGAACCTGCATGTGAAACATAAGAGAAAACTCAACTAGATCTCTCAAGTGCCTTTAAACTACAGATCTCTGAAGTCTTTCCCCGTCACAAAATGGTCTATGTCTCTAATCATGCCTTTACATTTTGACCTCACTCTTTTCCACACGGTGTTCTAACTGCAACCTTCTATCCAAGCAAATCAGCCCGTCCACGTCATTCTGCAGCCTGCCCGCTTCCTCAATACGATCTGTTCTTCCACCTGTCGTTGTGTATTCTGCAAAAGATCAACAATACTCTCAGTTCCTTTGACCCGATCATTCATGCATAACGGGAATATCTGTGAAGCCAAAACTGACCGCTGCTGAACTCCACACAAGTCACGCGCTCCCATCCTGGAAAAGACGCCTTCACTCAACTGTCGGCCTTCCGCCAGTCAGCCAAAACTCACGCCATGCCAGTACTTTGCCCCTGACACCATAGACTCTTATTTAGCAGTTTCTGATACTGCAACTTGACAAATGCCTGCTGCAAATTCAAGCTGATCACATTCACAGTACAGACTATTTCACAGTTGCTCATTACCTCCTCAAAGAATTATAATACCTCTGTCCTTGAGAACCTGTGCTGCTGCTTCAAGTACTATGGAATCCTAACCGTATATTGACCTCTCAGACTGTATAGAATACAAAATTGATTTGTTTGACGTTTATCTAAAATATTAAAACTTTGCTTTCAGTCCTGAATGTCATGAACAGCAAAGTCCAATCGCAGTTGAGATTTATGAACTCTGCGCTCACTCAGCAGGCTCGATGAGTGAATGAATTCCTTCCCCCAGTGGATCTCTCTGCGGACTCAACAGGTTCGATGAGTGAGCTAACTGTTTTTCTCAAATGAAGCAAGTATATATGTCCTTCCCACTACAAACTCGCTTGTGTACTGAGAGTTGAGATGATCGCCTGAACCGAGTCCCACACTGAAAACAATTGAAATGACTCTCACCTTGTGAAAATGTCGGTGGAACATCAGTCCTGCAGAGGCTGGAGAGCACATCCCACACACTGGATATTTGATAGGTCTCTCCACAGTGCGAAGACGTTCATGATAAAACGATTCCAAGGAACTTGTATAGTGATTACCACAATCTCAGCATTTAAAGGTTCTCTTCTTTGTGAACACGTTGATGTCACGTCAGTCCCCACGAACATTTGCAGCAATTATCACAGTCTGGGCGTAGAAAAGATCTGTTAATGATGTTGATGGGACTTCACTTCGATCGGACATTTGCAGCACGTCCCACAGTTGTGGAATTGAAGATGTCTGTCCTCCGGGTGAGCACGTGGATCGAACGTCAGTTCCCCAGAAGTTTAAAAGGACTTTCATTCGTGAGAGTATATTTCTCATGCATCAACTACACAGAGGTTTCATAATATTATCGTGCAGATAAAAGTTTCTCATTATTATGAGCATTGTGTTGGATAATCCAATCACTGGACGTGTTATCGCATTTTCTACAATCCAGAAATGATTTCTCCTCATTGTGATCATGCAGGTGTCGCAGTAGGTCAGAGAAGGAGTGTATCCATTCCCACACATTGAGCTTGTTCCTGGTATCATTGCTTTCATGGGATTTCAGCGCAGATGTAGAAATGAATCCTCACCTGTCTATAGTCTCAGTTAAATATGATTGCAATTATAGTTTGGGAGCTCTGATGGTAGCAGAAGCCTTGTCCACACAACAAGTGAATGATTCTCTCCCACCATAACCGGAGTCTTTTCCTTCCATGTTCAAACTCTGATCAAGTTCTATTTGGAATAAAATGAGCGACATCATCTGATCATGGTGAATTGATTGTTTTTTAAATCTTCCCGTTCTAATATGCTGCAAAATTGATGTTATTTATTTTTTAAAATCAAGAGAAAGAGAAAAAAGCCTCTCACAGACTGTGGATTGTGCCTGAAAGCTAGGATTGAAGTTAATGGGTTTACGCTCCAACAATTTGACCGGAAATTTGACAAAATCTTTCATACACACAGCCCCCACTTCTGTGAAGGAGCAGGTCAACAGGTGGATGTGAACCTCATCACATCCCTGTTCACTCGAGGTCAAACATTGTCCAGACTTGTCTGACATCCTGCCCTGTTGGACAGACATTTCCTACAATTGAATCATGCAAAAGTGAGGCATCTGTCTTCAGTCCGAAGCACAAATTCACTGCCTCACCATTGAGTAGACAGTGCGGAGTGGAAAGGCACAGCGGGGCATGCAGCATCCGAGGACCAGGGGAATTGACGTTTCAGGCAAGAACACTTCATTTGGAATGCGGTTTGTAAGCCGAGGCGCTGCAAAGACAAATAGGAGGAGGCAAGGTATCTGAGAGTGTGATAGGTGGGTTGAGGTGGGGGTAATGTAAGATTGGTAAGGTAACGAGTTTTTGTTTTGATTCTTTATATGTTCTTTGGGAATTTGGAATCGTGGGAATGGAGGTGAGGGCATTTGAGTGTTCCTCCTGCAGAATGTGGGACGTAAGGATCACGTTTAGTGTCCCTGCTGACTACATCTGCGGGAAGTGCACCCAACTCCAACTCCACCAAAACCGCGTTAGGGAACTAGAGCGAGAGCTGGATGACCTTCGGATCATTCGAGAGGCAGAGGGAGTTATTGAGAGGATTTCCAGGGAGGTAGTCACTCCTCAGATACAAGTAAAAGGTAGATTGGTTTCAGTCAGGGGACGGAAAGGGAACCGCCAGGCAGTGCAGGAATCCCCTGTGGCCATTCCCCTCAACAACAAGTATACCGTTTTGGATACTGTTGGGGGCGAACGACTTACCAGGGGAAAGCAGTGGGGCACAGGGCTATGGCACAGTGTCTGTCCCTGCTGCTTAGAAGGGAAAGTGGGAGAGGAGGAGAGCAGTAGTCATTGGGGACTGCATAGTTAGAGGGACAGATAGCAGGTTCTGTTGGGACGAGAGAGACTTAGAGTCGGTGTGTTGCCTCACAGGTGCCATGGTTCGTGTTGTCTCTGATCGTGTTTTTTGGATCCTTAAGGGGGAACAGGAGCAGCCCCAAGTCATGGTCCATCTCTGCACCAAAGACATAGGTTGGAAGAGAGATGGGCATTTAAGGCAGACATTCAGGGATCTAGGATGGAAGCTTAGAGCTACGATGAAAAGAGTTGTCCTCTCTGTTTTCTAGCCCGTGCCACGTGCTAGTGAGGCGAGGAATAGGGAGAGAGAGGAGTTGAACACGTGGCTACATGGATGGTGCAGGAGGGAGGGTATTGTATTCTTGGATAATTGGGGTTCTTTCTGGGGTAGGTGGTACCTTTACAAGGAGGATCGTCTTCATCTGATCCAGAGGGGTATCAACATCCTGTCGGGGATATTCGCTAAAGCTATTAGGGTAGGTTTAAACTCAGCCAGCAGGGGGATGGAACCAACATTTTAGTTCGAATATAGAAAAGTTTGGGATTATGGAGATCCGAAATCAAGTTTCAGGGACGCAAAATGGCACCAGCAAGCAAGATACTGGTTTGAACGGTCTGTACCTCAACGCCAGGAGCATCCGGAATAAGGTGGATGAACTTGCAGCATGGGTTGTTACCTGGGACTTCGATGTTATGGTCAATTCGGAGGCATAGATAGCGCAGGTACAGGATTGGTTGTTGCAGGTCCGAGGATTTAGATGTTTCAGTAAGAACAGCGAAGATGGTAAAAGAGGTATTCTTGGTCAAGGACAGTATTACAGTTGGAGAAAGGAAGTTAGGGGACTCATCAACTGAGATAGTATGGGTTGAGGTAAAAATAAACTATCTAACCACTGAGCTACGGAGGCAGTGTGCCCTGAGTGAAAGATTCTCACTCTTTAGAAACTGCAACATAATAGCCAGTGTATTAGTCGTAACAAAACCAAGACAGAACTGAAAGCATCATGTGCAGAAGGCTGGGAGACTGTAATGCCGAATCAGACAGTGTCCAAGTTGAAAGAAACAGAGACTGCCCCTGGACGTCTAGTAATTTGGTATCCGTGCTCTCACAGCCATGTCCTGCAAATCGTTGGCATTTATTGCTACCAATATGAAATTCTGCCTTCTCCTTAAAAGTAGATTAATGACCGGGACATGCACACATCAATTGTGAAATTGATATAAATTGATGTAATTTTTAAATTCCATATTTGTGCAGAAAGGCTAACATGTAAAAACTGAGATTATAATTAAAATCCAATATTAAAGCCAGTTAGTGTTTTCACAAAACTACAAAACCAGAGGAAAAGCTGGGAGTTGCATGACTGAAGGAGGCGACTTCTCCTGCTTTCGACCAACAACTTTTCATACCTTTCGTCCCGAGAACAAGTGCAGAAGCAAAATTGTGGCAATCTGATATATATTTTTTAAAAAAAATAGAAAACGCTGGATGTATTCAGCTTGTTTGGCAGCTTCTGACAGTGTGGTAGAGGTCAACACCATTACAACCTGATTGTCTTTAGTTTGTATTTACGATAACTAATGTCCAAGTCACAACTCATTCAGACACATTTCCTCATCTTTAAAAGGTATGCATGCTTTCAGTTTGCCATGAGAAACGTTTTGTCAATTAATTCAGTACTGATGGGATAACCGTTTAAAGCGATTAATGTTGCAAACGGTCATCCCAGAAAAAAAAGAGCTGCCCAGTGAAGAAATATGTGTTTCATTCAGGAATGCTAAAATAGAATTGTTCATAGAAAATAGTGGTGAACTGTCTGCCGATGTTTTTTGATGAGGAATGAAGATGTCTTGATGATGCTAATCCAAAACGATCAGATAAATGTAGATTAGCAAAACAAAATATACAAGTTCTGTGAGACCGCTGTGCATGAATCCTGAGGATGAAAGAAAATAAGGGATGGTAGCAATACTGATCATAAATTGGCTGCGTGAAAAGTTACTTATGAAGGGTGCCTGCCTGAAACTTCGAGTTTCATGTTCCTCGGATGCTGCATGACCTTCTGTGCTTTTTGTGCACCACTCTAATGCTGACTCTGATCTCCAGAATCTGCAGTCCTCACTTTCACCTGCGGGAAAGGGAACAGAGTCATCATTAACAATTGTGCTTTGAACTGGAAGAATTTTTCAAGCGAACTTAGATTGAGCATTGGGATGCGGGGGTTCTGGATAGATTATTTTAGCCCAGCAGCATTATCTGATTTATCAGAGCCCCCAGCGCGCCCATGAGTTTCTCTGATTGATCTCTGACCAGTGTCTCCAGCTTGGTCCTGGAGGACCGCCTCTTCTTCGCTGTTGAACATTATACGTCATCAGTTGTGATGTGTCCTGCAGCATGCATCGGGTTAAAATGAACTGTGAGCATTCTCGGGGCGAAATATTGGAACGAAATGTTGTTGTCTCCAATCGATAGACGGTGAGTGAGGGCTAAAAGCGAGGGAAGCGACAGATGCTATAGACCAGTTATAGTTTTCATGTTTGATCATTATATGATTCTGGATCCAAACATTGTTTATCTGGTGTCGCGAATTCAGCCACAGACAGAATGAATCTTCTTCCCAGAAACAGGCCCCAGTCAGAGACCGCTATTCCTGGTTCAGTTTTATTTTGTTTTATTTTTTCATTATCAGGTCACGGTTGGTTTATCTATCATTAGTGTGAAGAGAGCTGAAAATAAATGTTACTGTTTGAAATCATTGCGGTGGTCCATGGGGATGTGGTGTTGTTGGGAGACCCTTGGGAGTGTATTAGTGACTGGGATTTTTGGGAAAGTGTACCCATGAACACCTCTGTCCGTTACCTTGCTGTAAGTGTGTCAGAGACGGAAAGAATGGAGCAGGAAGTGGAGGGACAGCACTCCTGAGCAGGATAGTGGTTTGTGGGGGTTTTGGAATTTGTGGTCATTCGTGGCCAATCCCTCAACAAAAACCGGACCCATTGTTTATCTCACTGCTCCCTTTCCCCACCCTTTCCTACCACTCCCTCCACCTAGTATCAGTAACATTGTAAAGAGTTTACTTATTTCATACATACCATGTCGCTTATGACAGAACATTCAGTATACGAACCTCAAAAATTACTTTGCACCTCCTGAACTGCTGAAGTTCGTATGCTAAAATTGTTAACCGATGACTGTTTGGTAAGTATTTACAGGATTGTTTTTAAAATCTTGACAATGTGTTACTGATATCTGTGTCAATTCAGAACAATTGGTTTTTATATCCCACCTTTAACAGAATGGAACTATGAAAAATTAGAACAGGACTGGCTTGTTGTGATGTTTGATCCTTCTCCATAATTCAGTATGATTTTGGTTGATCATTCCGCACAGTAACCTGCTACTTCTTTCGGCCTACACCTTTGGATCCCTCTTGCCCTCAAAATTATAGTTATCTTAATCTTGTCAACATTCCACGTTCTAGCTTTAATTACTTTATGTGGCAGCAAATTTCACCGAGTAACCAATCTTTGACAAAAAAAAAATCGTCATCTCAGTCTTAAATGGACTACACAATATTTTTAGAAGTGACGCCACCTCCCCACCCTCTCTGTTTTGGACGGCCTGGTCATTGAAAGCATCCTTCCTGCACTTACCTTATTCGTACCTTTCAGAATTTTATTCATTTCTGTGATATCCAACGTCATCATTCTAATCTTGAGTGAATTTCATCCTAACGAATCCTGATACGTCATTCCTACCATTCCATGAATCAGTCTGGTAAACCTTTATTGTGCAGTATCCGAATGGAGAATATCCATTATCAGATAAGGACCCCAAAACTGCACACAACACTCTCGGTTGTGGTGTCAACAAGACCCTGCACAATTTCAGCAAGTCTTTCCTGCTCCTGTGTTCAAATCCTCTCAGTTCAAAGGCTAACACACCGTTTGCCTTCCTCACCTGCTGCTGCGCCTGCATGCTTACGTTCAGCTAGTTGTGTACAAGAAGACGAGATCTCCTTTCCTAGTTTAGTCTCGTAAGTTTATGCTGGCTCTGACCAATCCAGTTACTGTTTTGCAGTGTAAGCCTAACTTTTCTGTCATTCCATGATTTCTCGCTACTTCCTTTTATAAAATGTGGTGTCAAATTAATTGAACTCCAAGCCATAGATATTGTTTCATAGTCGATATAATATTGAAATATGCCAATTAATTTACTCTATTTAGACTCCACACTCTCGCTACGGACTTTAAGTATATTGGTGTTTGATTCGAAGTTGGTGGAATTTATTGTCTTTTAATCTCATCAATTTCCACAACACCATCTCCCTGATAATATTGATTTCCTTCAGTTCCTCCCTTTCTTTTTTCTTCCCAGCACTTCAGGAATATTATTTGTGTAATCGTTTATGATGACAGAACCAATATATGTATTTATTTGGACTGTTATCTATTTATCCTACATTATCACATCCTCTGTTTCTCATTGTAAGGGAATTGTTTTCAATAATCTTTTTTTTCTCCCTTCATATACCTTCAGGAGCTTTAACATTTCATTATATGCTTCTCTCAAGCTTACTGTTGAACGAAATTTTCGCTCTGCACTAATTCTTTCTTGTGCTGATGTCTGAACTGCTCCCAATCTTAATGTCTGCTGCTATTTTCAGCCAATTTGTAAGCCTTCTCCTTGAGTGCAGTACAATGCCCTTATATCACTTGTTAGCCATGACATGGCCACGTTTCCCGGTTTCTTTGTGTCAGACAGGAGTGAGAAGCAGTTGCAGTTCCTGCCAATGTTTTTTAAGTTCTTGTCATCCCTTTAAGTTCTGTTCGCCAATTCGTTGTACCCTGCTCACGCTTCATATCAGTGTCATTTCTTCTATTTAGATATCGGTTCATAATCTCAGTCAACTCTATTACTCTCCACCTTCATGAAGCGTTCTCTCACTGACTTCTTCACTCTTCCATGAGGGCATGAGGGACAGCATAGAGATGGATCGTCAATTATTCCTTGTCATATATGCAAATAAAGTTAACAAATCAAAGTCGACATATTCCCAGGCCTGCTGACTCACTAGAGAGGGAGAGGGAGAGAGAGAGAGAGAGAGAGAGAGAGAGAGAGAGAGAGAGAGAGAGAGATCGCTCGAATTGACTGATGGTGCTTTAACCTGAGAGACGTTGTGTCTCAGGCAAGGTGCAGGATTGAGAATGTTGTTACTTCATGAGGCCAGTACAAGAACTGTGCACATGCTGTTGCTGTCATTCTTCACCGCAATCTCGTCGATCAGCCAACTAAGCTAGCTCACCAATGGCCATTATAGTTCGTAATAAAGAATGCTCTGTCCTCCATTTGTGTCCTTAATGTAGCCACTCAGAAAACCATCACATACATGCACCAGGTATGTCTCCTCCAGAGTATTGTTACTGACCTGATTTGCTCAGTCTATGGGCAGATGGAAGTCACACGCAATAGCGAGAAGGCCACAAGATAAAGGAGCAGAATTAGGCCATTCAACCCATCGATAGCTCTCCATTTGGTCATGGTTAATATGTTTCTCAACCTCATTCTTCTGCTTTCTGCCATCTCCTGTAACTGTTGATCACCTCATCAATCAGGGGCCGATCTATGTCTCTCTTAAATATTCGCAGTGACTTGACCTCCAAGTCCTCTACGGCAAAGAGTTCCAAAGAATGACTAGCCTCTTGCTGAAGAAACTCCTCCGCATCTCACTTCAAAATGGTCATCCTTTCTCTCTGATACTGTGCAGTCGGCTCCTGGTCTCTCGTGCTAGTTGAAAATCTTCTCCACAGCCACTTTAAGTACGCTTCTCTGTATTGTATAAGTTTCAATCAGATCCTCCTCAAATTTCTAAACTGCATCAATTACAGCTCCTGAGATTTCAACATTTTATGACAACTATTTCTTCCCCCCAGGATGATTCTTTTAAACCTTCTTCGAACCCTATCCAATGTCATCATATCTTCTGCAGTTTTGTGTACAGTTCTTGTTTCCTCGTTATGAGAAGGATTTTATTGTATTGGAGAGGGTCCAGAAAGTATTTACCAGGATGATGTCATGAATGGAAGTCTTATTTATAAAAATAGGCTGCGTTTTTTTCCACTGGAGCAGAGGATTTCGACGTTTGGCTTTATAGCTATTTATAAAATCACGAAGAGCATAAATAAGACTACTATCAAAGATGAGGGAGATCGAATCTAGGGGCATATTTTTAAAGTACGAGAAGGAAGATTTATAACGCACATGAGAGGCAGCTTTTGTTTTACACCCTTTGGTCACTGTGTGCAATAAACCGCTCGAGGAAGTTATGGGTGCACTTACAGTTAAATTATTTAAATGTCATTTGGATAAGTAACTGATTTGGAATGTATTGGAGCTATTTGGGCCAAAGTCAGGCAGGCGGGTCTATTTTAATTTGGGAATGAGATCTGTATGGTATATATGGAGTGAACAGTTTGTTAAACTGCTGTATGACTCTGACTCTACCCTTAGATATCGGGCCTCACTTCTTGCAATATCGCAAATGCGGTCTGACCACAAATATATAAATCCTCAACTAGACATCTCTGCTCTTGTATTGGAGGCCACTTGATATAAATTATAAAATTGAATTTTCCTTCCTTACTTTCAACTGAACCTGCCTGATCTCGGGCTCCCAAGTCACGTTGTGTTTCGGATTTCTGAAGGCTTTCCGTGAACAGAAATTAGTCGAAGCCTGCCTTCTTCCGCTCATACTGCATAACCTGACACATCCCATATTGTATTCCATTTGCCACTTCTTTGCCCACTCTCTGCACAAGCCCAGGTTCTTATGAATTCTCCCAGCTTTCTTGATACGAACAGTCTCTCCAACTACGTTTGTGTCAACTGCAAATGTAGCGACAATGCACTCTGTTCCTTTGTCCAGATGTACAATGTATAACGTGAATAGTTATGTTCTCAATACCGATCGCTGTGCAAGTCTTAAAAAGTCAGTGGCTGCCATTCTGTAAAAGACCCCTCTGAACTCACTCAGCCAGTCAGCCAATCCCCTCCTTGTCACTGACACCACGCTCTTATCTTATTTTGCAGTCTGCTGTATGGCACCTTATCACAGGACTTATGAGTATTGAATTAGATCACGTCCACTGGTTCTGCTTTGCCTTACTTGCTTGGTACTTCCTCAAAGAGATCTAGCATGTCTGTTAGACATGACGTCATCTTGATGAGACGTGCAAACTTTGCTCTATTTTAACATCCATTTCCAAGAACCGTGCAACACTGTCGTTAGCATGGCCGACAGTAGTCTCTGTCTGCCTCTCTCCTTTCTTTCAGCAGGGGCGTAGCATTTAAAAATTTCCAGTCATCTGGGACCCACCATGACGCCGATGACTCTTGACAGATCACCACCAATTCGTCCACAATCTCCTCAGCAATCTCCTTCAGAAATCGTGAATGCCGTCCATCTGGTATCGTTGATTTAATCCCTTCATACTTTGCAGTTTCCTCGGCATCTTCTCGTTAGTGTTGGCAGTTCATTCACTTCTTCCTTACGCGTCTTCCACTGTGAAAACTGAAGCAATGTACGTGTTCACCTGCAGCATTTCGTTGTTCCTCATTACGTCTTCTTCAGTGCTCCAATTTACACTCTTCTCTCTGTTATCTCTTCACCATTTAGGCGCTCTGCCTGTATTCCTGCTGAAGGGTTTTTGCCCGAAACGTCGGATTTTCCTCCTCCTCGGATGCTGCCTGAACTGTTGTGCTTTTCCAGCACCACTCTATTCCAGAATCTGGTTTCCATCATCTGCAGTAATTGCTTTTACCGAGTTGATTTTAACCCTACTGCGAATCCTCTTGCAAGGATGCCTGCCTTGAAGAAGTATTCCTCCTCTCTCTACAAGAATCTCAGGGAGTCCGTCTCCCACTGAAACTCCCAGGTCATTTCCTCTGCCCTGAAGCTACCTTCCCCCACTCTCCTCACTGACCTATCACATTCATCCCGGCTGAGATTGGCTGAGTGCGAGGTGTGTTGGAGTTTGATGTTCTGAGATCGGGAGTTTGCAATGCTCTACTGTGCGTGTGACTGAACATGTGTGACCGCATGTCAGTGTGTCTGTGCGTATGAGCTATGTAAGAGTGTGTGATAGACACTGTAGAGGCAGCTTTACTCTGTAATCTAACACAGAGCTTCCCCTGCCACGGGAGTTTTTGTGGACATATCTGCACATTGTATGTAACCCTATTTTTCCCGGACCCGAAGAGGTTTAGTGGAGAAAGTGTACAGGGAAATGTACTCTGTCTATAAGCCAGTGATATAACTATGCTAAGTGCATTTGATAGGGACAGTGTGGGGATAGGGGTTGACTTCGTCATTATCTAATTCCACGGTGAACATGGTCTGGGAGTTAGAAAAGCTGAAGTGCAGAAACAGCTTTACTCTGAACTTCACCCCATTCACTATCTAAATACAATCTGACAGAACTGCAGATGCTGTCAATCAGAAACAAAACCAAAAGTTACTGAAAAACCTCAGCAGGTCTGGCAGCATCTGTGAAGACAAATCAGCGTTAAAGTTTCAGGTCTGGCTCAGATAAACGGTGACCGGATACGACGTGGTAACTCTGGTTTCTCTGTTCAGATGTTGCTAAAACTGTTGAGCTTTTATCAGCACTTTGTTTTTCCCTATTCTCTCCCTGCTCTACGAATTGCTCCCCTCAATTAGCTTAGAGACTTTGTTCTGCTGTACATCAGCTTGCTGACAACACATGGAATTCCAGTCTCTAACCCAGTCTAGAGTAAATGAATATATAATCCCTGCGGTGGAATTTCCCCTGCCCTATCACTGTACATTTCCTTGACATATCTGATCACTATGGGCAATTTAGCATGGCCAATATTACATGTCGAAGCAAACAGGACCATCTGAAAGAACCCCACGCAAACACAGGGAGAACTTAAAACTCCATAGACAGTCGACCGATACTGGAATCAAACACGAGTCCCTGGAACTCTAAGGCAGCAATGCTAACCACTGAGTCACTGTGCCACCCAAACAGTTAAGTTTAAAATTGGGACTGGAAATATAAAAAGCTGCAGTTTTATTCTGCGACATTCAGTTTCTCCAAAACTAATGTTTTATGGAGTACGTCAGTTCAATAAGGCAGTTCACTACCATCTTCTCAAGGGCTGATGGGAATGAGGGATAAATGCTGAGCCCAGCCAGTGATGCTCACGTCCGATGAACAAACGAAAACTTCATCCCTTTGCCTTGCTAATACCTTGCTGCCCCTGCAGAGTAACTCAATGTGTTTTAATATCCCAGGACACACAGATCCCTCTCTACGTCAGAGTCCTATCACATCTCCCGATTTAAACTAAAGTCTCTTTCGATTCTCCCTGACACTCTCCACTTTATATTGTAATCGACAGTGCTTTGCCCATTCACTTACCATCGCTTCATCGATCTGTTTGATAGCAGCTTACTTCCACTTCACAATTTACTTGTAAACTAGTTTCACCAATAATATACTCAGTTTTTAGATCAAGACTGACTTGAGCAGATGCCTTTTGGAAATCTCAAAATGCTTCTGTCGCTCTCTGTTCCTTATTCAGTGTGTCTGCCTGTTTCGCTCTGCTCGCCCAGAATATCTGTGAATTGCCACATTCATCCGTTATCATTTTGAAGATTCTTCATGGTGTCCATATCTCCTGTACGATCATAGTAAAATGTCTTCACCTCCCTCGGCCCAAGTCCTGGTCATAATTGCCAAACTGTCCAAACATTTGGTGACGCCATCACTTTAACTCTCCCGATTTATGTCCAATGTTGTGGACAATGATGTTGAATCAATTAATAAGATCCAGATTAAAGGAGCACTTGACTGAAAATAAATACAGTTCTACTAAGGGATTGTAAAAAAAAAATCGGGATTTCCAAACATCAAAGCTTCATTAAACAATCCTGGATGTCAGATAAACAGGACATTCACACACCTGGGTCGGACTCAAGACTCAATCCCCCCGACACAGAAATGTTGTATCAAACAACATACGGTATTGGAATCAAATGCTGTTTTTGTGAGCAGGACATAGCACATGTGTTGAGGAAAATTGTCCATGTGGATGTTACGAATCAGGAATATAATTGGGAAACCAAACTGAACAGAAACAATCCAGTAAAGAACTCTGTGAGTAAGTTCTGGAATACATCTATTTTCGATTAAAATGGATAACAATCGAGAATTACTGCGTGTGCATGTGTATGTGTGTGTGTGTGTGCGCGCGTGCGCGTATGCACGTGTGTTTCTGTGGTGATAGTTGAGAGTGAGTTAAATTTCTATCACTTCTCAGATTATACATATCTTCAAAATGTTTGGATAGGCATCATCGAGGGAACTTTACTCTGCATTTAACCCTGTGTTGTCAATTGATCTCACAACTTCCTATATACTGTTTCAAGGCTTCATCCGTTGCCACATCTTATATTTGCTAGTATCCTTTTCAGACTGTCCTTCAGCCACTCAGTGACATCCCAGACTCTGCAACCAGGGAGACAGCGTGCTACCTGGTGTCGCATCTGCACTGTCACAGACATCTGACTGATGCCCGAACAATGCAATCCCCTTATCACTATTGCTCTCCACTTCTTTTGTTTTCCTTCATTAAATTCAGAGAAGGTTCATTTTGAATCGGAAGCAACAAATGTAACTTTTCGATTTGAAAATGCAGGGAGGCAGAAAACAGGGACACTGCTGAAATTCTGCCCAAGCAACAATGTTAAACCTTTTCATCGTTCTGTGGTTCCTAACATTTATACATTTCCTGTACCATAGTATTGAAGTATTTCAGGGGGTGGGTGCTGCCTTGTTACGAAATGATGAAATGAGAATAAACGACCTACTTCTCCAAAAATTTCTATTTGCTTTCATTCAGAAAGTGGTTGCTGGTTCCTCTCGTGGCGGCCAGAGGGGATCGCTCTCCCTCACCTCACGGCCCTGGCACGAGTCACCTGTTGCCTCCTTTCACTTTCTCGTTGTCAGACTTTCCCTGCTGTTTGTGGCCATCCTTTTTGTGACGTCACTGCGCAGCCGCTTGGGCCTTTGCGTCATTCAGGGCATTGTGAGACTGTCAGAAATAATAGAATGTACAGGGACAGGAGCAAAGTGTCCCAGAGAAAAAAAAAATCTGCTGCTTGTACAGTGACATTGTGAGGCCAGCAGAGGGCGGTATTTTATCACTTTAAAAGAAAGAGGGACAGACAGTGACACAGAGAGTCAGATACATTTCTTGATCAAATTTTAATTAATTCATTGATTGATTAACTCCCATTAACACTTCTGGTAATATTGGATTGACATCCTCACTCGCAGCCCCCCCCCCCCCCCACCCCTCTGTCTTGGGTAGTTCTTGTGCAGGTGGCCCTATTCCGAACAACATTTGCAGCTCTTGGACTGCTTGTGCTCCTTACTCTGATACCCTCCTCTTTGCAGTTCCTGCTGAGGTTCATTTTACAGTTGGCTACCATACACTCAGGAAAACGTAAAGTCTCACACAATCTCATTACTAGGATTAATGTTTGAATCATAAGCGTTCATATTACCTGTGTGGTATTTCAATAATCCCATGCATTGCTGAAACCTTCAGGACGATGGGCTTATAGCCGAGAAATGGGATTTGTGTGTGTGGATCTTCATTGTCTGCCAGGACCATTCTGAGCTATAAAGAACAAATGAACACAAGAAATAGCAGCATGAGTCTGGAATTCGGCTCACCGACCCTGCTCCGATTTTTAATACAATCATGGCCGATCTCATCTATGAAGTGCTTTAAGAGGTTAGGAATGGTAAACATTAACTCCCAGATTGCTGAGGTCCTCGATAATTCGCCACGATCGTAATCGATCCATGCAGACCCCATCTTTCTGGCACTTCACTCATCTCTGGAACATCTGGATAAAATGGACACCTGCATCAGACTTCTGTATATTGGCTTTAGCTCTGCCTTGAAGACCCTAATGCCAACAAGACTCCTCGACATTTTTGAGTCCGAGGACTTTCCTCACATCA
>NC_057717.1:37605275-37612961 GCF_004010195.1 Chiloscyllium plagiosum
TAGGTGCAGGAGTAGGCCATTCAACCCTTCGACCCTGCACCACAATACAATATGATCATGGCTGATCATTCCTAATTAGTATCCTCTTCCTGCCTTATCTCCATAACCATTGATTACACTATCTTTGAGAGCTCTATCCAACTCTTTCTTAAATGAATCCAGAAACTGGGCCTCCACTGCCCTCTGGGCAGAGCATTCCACACAGCCACCACTCTCTGGGGGAAGGAGTTTCTCCTCATTTCTGTCCTAAATGGTCTACTCTGTATTTTTAAGCTGTGTCCTCTGGTTCGGCACTCTCCCATGAGTGGAAACATGTTTCCTGCTGCCAGAGTGTCCAATAATTCATAATCTTATATGTCTCAATCAGATCCCCGCTCAGTCTCCTAAACTCAAGGGTATACAAGCCCAGTCGCTTCAGTCTTTCAGTATAAGGTAATCCCGCCATTCCAGGAATTGACCTCGTCAACCTACGCTGCACTCCCTCAATAGCCAGAATGTCTTTCCTCACATTTGGAGAGAAGACCTGCACGCAGTACTTCAGGTGTTGTCTCACCAGGGGCCTGTACGTCTGCAGAAGCACCTCTTTGTTTCTATACTCAATTCCTCTTGTTATGAAGGGCAGCATGCTATTAGCCTTCTTCATTACCTGCTGTACCAGCATGCTTGCCTTCATTGACTGGTGTACAAGAACACCCAGATCTCTCTGTACTGCCCCTTTACCTAAATTGATTCCATTGAGGTAGTAATCTGCCTTCCTGTTCTTGCCACCAAAGTGGATAACCATACATTTATCCACATTAAACTGCATCTGCCATGCATCTGCCCACTGACCTAACTTGTCCAGGTCACCCTGTAATCTCCTAACATCCTCATCACATTTCACCCTGCCATCCAGCTTTATATCATTAGCAAATTTGCTATTGTTATTGCTGATACCATCTTCTATACCATTAACATATGTTGTAAAAAGCTGTGGTCCCAGCACGGATCCCTGCGGTACCCCACTGGTCACTGCCTGCCATTCCGAAATGGAGCCGTTTATTACTACCCTGTGTTTCCTGTCAGCCAACCAATTTTCAATGCAATCTAGTACTTTGCCCCCAATACTATGCGCCCTAATTTTACTCACTAACCTCCTGTGTGGAACTTTATCAAAAGCTTTCTGAAAGTCCAGGTGCACTACATCTACTGGATTTCCCTCTTCCAACTTCATAGTTACATCCTCAAAAGGTTCAAGAAGATTAGTCAAGCATGATTTCTCCTTCATAAATCCATGCTGACTCTGACCTGTCCTGTTACTACTATCCAGATGTGTTGTAATTTCATCCTTTATAATAGACTCCATCATCTTTCCCGCCACTGAGGTCAGACTAACTGGTCTATAATTTCCTGCTTTCTCTCTCCCACCTTTCTTAAAAAGTGGTATAACATTTGCCACCCTCCAATCCTCAGGAACCGACCCCGAATCTATTGAACTCTGGAAAATAATCACCAACGCATCCACGATTTCCCGAGCCACCTCCTTCAGTACCCTGGGATGTAGACCATCAGGCCCCGGAGACTTATCAACCTTCAGACCTAACAGTGTCTCCAACACCAATTCCTGGCAAATATAAATTCCCTTAAGTTCAGGTCCTTCAGCCACTGTTACCTCAGGGAGATTGCTTGTGTCTTCCCCAGTGAACACAGATCTGAAGTCCCATTTAATTCTTCTGCCATTTCTTTGTTCCCCGTAATATATTCCCTTGTTTCTGTCTTCAAGGGCCCAATTTTAGTCATAACCATTTTTTTGCCTTGCACATGCTTAAAAAAGCTTTTACGATCCTCCTTTATATTATTGGCCAGTTTACCTTCGTACCTCATTTTTCCTCTGCGTATTTCCTTCTTAGTAATCCTCTGTTGCTCTTTAAAAACTTCCCAGTCCTCCGTTTTCCCACTTGTCGTTGCTATGTTATACTTTTTCTCTTTTAACTTTATATGTTTCTTAACTTCCCTCGTCAGCCACGTCCGCCCATGTCTCCTCCTGGGATCTTTCTTCCTTTTAGGAATGAACTGATCCTGCAACTTCTGCATTATACACAGAATTATCCGCCATTGCTCCTCCACGGTCATCCCTGCTAAGGTATTGCACCATTGAACTTTGGCCAGCTCCTCCCTCATAGCTCCATAGTTCCCTTTATTCAACAGAAGTACTGTCACTTCCGACTGTACCCTCTCCCTCTCAAATTGCAGATTGAAGTTTAATGTATTGTGGTCACTACTTCCCAATGGCTCCTTCACTTCGAGGTCACTGACCAATTATGGTTCGTTACACAATACCAGATCCAGAATTGCCTACTCCCTGGTCGGCTCCAGCACTAGCTGCTCTAAGAATGCATCTCTGAGGCACTCCACAAAGTCTCTTACTTGAGGTCCAATACCATCCTGATTCACCCAGTCTACCTGCATGTTAAAATCCCCCATAACAACTGTAGTAACATATTTGCGACAAGCCAATTTCAGCTCCTGATTCAACTTACATCCGGCATCCAGACTACTGTTTGGGGGCCTATAGATGACTCCCAAGAGGGATTTTTTACACTTAGTATTTCGCAGCTCTATCTACACTGACTCTACATCCCCTGACTCGAGGTCCCCCCGCGCAAGGGACTGAATATCCTCCCTTCCCAACAATGCCACCCCACCCCATCTGCCCGTCAGTTTATCCTTACGATAGCACGTGTATCCTTGAATATTCATTTCCCAGGCCCTGTCCACTTGAAGCCACGTCTCAGTTATCCCCACAATATCGTATCTGCCAATTTCCAAAAGAGCCTCAAGCTCATCTATCGTATGTCTAATGCTTCGTGCATTCATGTATAGTATTTTTAATTTGTTACTGCTCTCACCCTTCCCTTCAACCCCTATTTAACTCAACCTTACAGCATGATCCCTTTCCGAGTTTTCTGCCTCATTGATACAGTTGTCTTCCTTGACTGCTCTTGTTCTAAATTTCCCTTCAATTTCCTTTTTAAACATCCAATTTATCCCCTCCCCCCCGCTACTTCATTTATTTTCCTCTAATTCTTAATCCCATTATTATGAAATAGAAATGTATTAATCTCTGTTATGCCATTCATACTAATTCTGCACAGATATATAACACTGGAATAAGTCAACTCTCATCTACGCTTAGTCCTTTAAATCCTCGATAACACATCTGCTATCACATATTTAAGATCCACAGCAGATACATTTTCTAAGTTTAAAGTCGGTGTGATAAGACTCCAATGAACTAGTCTCATATTCTGGTCTTTAAATATTCCAGAAAATGCGAGAGGATTGTTGTTGTCCACAACCATCTCCGACAATTTGTTTGTCACATACACATTCAAATATTGTCAGGGCAGTGCGGATCATTCTTGTTCAATAATGGAGATTGTGTATTTTTTTTCTGGTGAATATTGAGTTTTTTCGACAAGTAGCCAATTGGCCATTCACTTCCATCATCATCTTACTGTATCCATACATCGCCGACATCTATACCCCTAGCATCAAACATAGTTTTCAAAGGGTGGTGCATTATTCATTCACATGACATACTCGGTAACATTTTTGTTATCTCCAGTATCTTTACGAGATACTTTAACTGACTCAACATTTTTTTTTAATTTGAAAGAGACCACTGAAACTGGCTTTGACGAGATTTCCTTCCACTGGTAGCAATATTAATACGTCATTCCCTTATCAAGATTGGGGAAGTAACGGTGAGAGTGAGTGACAAAGTATCAGTTCCAGGCTTGCAGTTTGGTCTTGGGAACGATTTAACAGGATACAAGGTGGGAGAGGTACCCCCTGTGGTGGAGAAGTCAAAGGAAGACTAGTGAACTGGGGAATTGAAAGAAAAAATACTCAGGAATTTTTCCAGACTGTGTGGTAACATGATCCCATAAGTTACAGCAGGAAGGAAAAATAAAAGAAAAAAGACAAAGGAATTGATGTTCAGTTAACTGACACCCTGTTTGATGTAACAATGCAGAAAAAGACCTGAACAGGCAGAGGGTCAGGCAGAGGTGGGAAATCGTCAAAGTTTCAGAGGTTTTATCTGCCACCTGCTTCACTCTATGTTGTGCCCTTTTCAGGTGCTGTTTACATAACTCACCTACTCCATATAATCTCTCCCTCAACTCACATACATAATTCAAGCGTGAGAACTCTGACTTCGGTCCTGTCAATTTATATTTAATTTATTTCAAGGACCTCTCACTTCATGTACGAATATTAACTCAAAGGAAGTAAACTGAGTAGATTTATTTGGGGCATCTCCGATGGCAAGCAATTTAATGGGACACCTTTATCCCAATCATTCAGGCAACTATAACAGTACGCTGTTAACATGGTCTTCAGCATCTGATGCTAACTTTCCAAGGCTCCCTGGGATTCAGGATGGGACGCACTTGATTTGAAGTGCTGTATGCCTAAGCTCTCCATGACTTCCGAAAACAGCTGAGCAGTAAAATGAGACCCTTGGTCTGACTGAATCTCTCTACGTAACCCACAGTTAGTAAAGAAAGCTATCAACTCCTCCACCTCCCTTTTTGCCTTAGCACTCCATAATGTAATTGTCTCCGGAAATCTGGGAGACACATCCATTATCATCAGCAAATATTGGTTTCCACTTTTATTTTAGAAAGGGGAGCTACACAATTAATTATAACCCACGTGAAAGGTTCTTTGAATATAGCAATTGGCAACCCAGGTGCTGGTTTTATTACTGTCTGTGACTTACCTACCATTTGGCATGTATGACATGTGCAACAAAAACTAACCACGTTCTTGTGCATTCCAGGCCATTAGAAATGCTTATCTACCTTAGCCTGAGTCTTCCGTACACCTAGGTGACCTCCTGCAGTTAGTTCATGTGCTACCCGTAACACTGTATGCTACCGGTAACACAGTCTGGTGCACTTCGGCCCATTTCCCTTCTGCACTAATCTATTGTGGTCTCCATTCCAATTTTAGGGTTTTATCTTTAAGTTAATAACTTTCGACAATATATTCTGATTCCTTTTCTCTGTGTGTATGTGCACGTGTAAGTGTGCGAATATATCTGTTGTAAGCCCATTAGCCTTTCAGGACTAAACTCCTCTGCCTGACCCTCTGCATGTTCAAGTATTTTTCTGCACTGTTACATCAAACATCGTGTCACCTAACTGAACATCAACTTCTTTGTCTTTTTCTTTTGTTTTTCCTTTCTGCTGTAACTTATGACTGTGGGATATTGTAACTACACAGCCTGGAAAAGTTCCAGAGTATTTTACTTTCAATTCCCCAGTTCCTTAATCTTCCTTTGATTTCTCCACCACAGGGTTGCCTCTCCCACCTTGGATCCTGTTAAATCGTTCCCAAGAACAAACTGCATTCCTGGAACTGACCCTCTGTCACTCACTCTCACTGTTACTTCCCCAACCTTGATTTGACTCTCCAATCTAATGTTACACAAGGGAATGCTTAATTTCTGTCCCCATTCCACAATTTATCACGCTCTGGAGTAACATGTCAGAAAGAGTGAAAATAATTCCATCTCTTACTATTAGAGGCCGAGATAAAGTGAGGACTGCAGATGCTGGCGATCAGAGTTGAAAAGTGTGGGGCTGGAAAAGCACAGCAGGTCAGGCAGCTTCAGAGGGGCAGGAGAATTGACATTTCAGGCACAAGTCCTTCATCAGGAAAGTGGGGAGGGGGGTAAGGGAGGGGGAACGGATTGATAAATAAATATAAGGGTGGGGGTGGAGCTGGATGGAAGGGAGCTTGGAAAGCGATAGGTAGATGCAGGTGGGGTGAGGGTGATAGGTCAGAGAGGAGGGTGAAGTGGATAGGTGGAAGGACAGCTGGAACCCTCAAACTATACAGCATCAACATCGACTAGAATAATTTCAAGTCTCCCCTTCCCCAGCCTTATCCCAGATCCAACTGTTCAACTTAGCCCCACCCTCTTGAACTGTCTTAATTGTCCATCTTCCTTCCCACCTATCCACTCCACCTTCCCCTCCGACATATCACTGTCACTCCCACCTACATTTTCCTATTGCCCTCCCAGTGACACTCCTGCAAGCCCAGCTCCCACCCTTCTATTTATCTTTCAGCCCCCATGTCCCCTCGCCACATTCCTGACGATGGGTTTATGCCTGATATGTCGAATGTCCTGCTGTTCGCATGCTGCCTGATCTGTTGTGCTTTACCAGTGCCCCAACTTTTCAACTTTTAGAGACTGAGCAGATCCCATATCTCACAAAATTATAACTTCTTGTCCTTCCTCCCCTGTTCTTTCTGAGTAAACTTCAACCACAGAGGCGAATTATTTATAGAGATCTGGCACTGCCTCTATACACAGCCCCTGCCTCGGCTGTGCACTCTCCTGCAGCTCCTCGGCTCCACTTGGGGTCTCCTTTACCAGTTTCACTAATGTCACTGGTTTAACCTCTTCCACACATCTTATTCCAAAGTGCCTTCCTTCAATGCCCAGCTCTGTGTGTCCCAGCTTACTGCAGAGAAAACACATTTTTCACAGTGCCCTTCTTAAACCATTGGCACTGTAATTTTATGCATTCCACTCCCTTATAGCGAGAACACCTGAGGACTTTCATCACCTTTCAACCCCTTTGGGCTTCATTTTTCACCTGTAGTAAACTATTGTTAGTGTTCTCTACTGTTCGATTTGTAGTGTAGGATCTCCCCTTCTCCCAGTTTCTATCTCTCACAGGATGAAAATCCTCCCTGAATCGAAATACCATCTCATACACCAATGCATATTTACCTGCCATTTCTGCTGTACTTCCCATTTCTTGAACTTTCTGTTCATTCACATGAATTCTTACCATCTCTGGAAGTGAGCATTTAAACTCGTCCAGCAGAATTATCTCCCTTCGTGCCTCACAGATCTTGTCCATTTTTAAGGCCAGCACCCATCTATCAAAATGACTGTGCTTAATTCTTTCAAATACAACATCAGCCTGCCCTGGTTCCGTCTCTTTACTTCTGAACCTCTGTCTACATGCTTCTAGTACCAATTCATAAGCCCGCAAAATAGCCAGTTTGACATCTGAATAATCTCTCGACTCCTCATCTGACAGCGCTGCAGATACCTCACTAGCTGTGCCCACCAGCTCAGTCTGAAGGAGCATTACCCACAAGTTCACTGGACACGCCATCTGCCGAGCCATTTTTTTCAAATGAAATAAAAACAGATTCTGATATTTTCTAAGCGAAATATGGCAATGTATTAACATAGCTGTGTATATCCTGGCATTCTCCCTTCATCGCCATCCTGTTAATTTAACTTTCCCAACTTTTAAATTTCAAATTCTCTCTCTCTTTTTCTTCACTTTCCCTTTCTCTTTGTTCTCACTCTGTTTCCATCCCTTTTTTCATCTTCTAACTCTAGTTTCCATATTTGCAAATTAAGTTTTTTTTTAACTCTCCTGCAGTTGCATGTTTCTCTGACACACCAAAGTGCTTGACCAACTCCAATACAATTTCATTTTTCTATTTCTTCCTGATAAAACCCAATTCCAAACTATTTGCTAATTCTAAAACATGTCCTTCTTCTGTCTTTCTGAACTTCCTTGGAAAATTTGGGAACCGCTTTAGTAATGTTAAGAGCCATTTCCCTCACTTTTAATTTAACCAACCCCAAGTCAACAAAAT
>NC_057717.1:37613879-37626865 GCF_004010195.1 Chiloscyllium plagiosum
ATAGTATTTTTAATTTGTTACTGCTCTCACCCTTCCCATCAACCCCTATTTAACTCAACCTTACAGCATGATCCCTTTCCGAGTTTTCTGCCTCATTGATACAGTTGTCTTCCTTGACTGCTCTTGTTCTAAATTTCCCTTCAATTTCCTTTTTAAACATCCAATTTTTCCCCTCCCCCCCGCTACTTCATTTATTTTCCTCTAATTCTTAATCCCATTATTATGAAATAGAAATGTATTAATCTCTGTTATGCCATTCATACTAATTCTGCACAGATATATAACACTGTGATAAGTCAAATCTAATCTACGCTTCGTCCTTTAAATCCTCGATAACACATCTGCTATCACATATTTAAGATCCACAGCAGATACATTTTCTAAGTTTAAAGTCGGTGTGATAAGACTCCAATGAACTAGTCTCATATTCTGGTCTTTAAATATTCCAGAAAATGCGAGAGGATTGTTGTTGTCCACAACCATCTCCGACAATTTGTTTGTCACATACACATTCAAATATTGTCAGGGCAGTGCGGATCATTCTTGTTCAATAATGGAGATTGTGTATTTTTTTTCTGGTGAATATTGAGTTTTTTCGACAAGTTGCCAATTGGCCATTCACTTCCATCATCATCTTACTGTATCAATACATCGCCGACATCTATACCCCTAGCATCAAACATAATTTTCAAAGGGTGGTGCATTATTCATTCACATGACATACTCGGTAACATTTTTGTTATCTCCAGTATCTTTACGAGATACTTTAACTGACTCAACATTTTTTTTTAATTTGAAAGAGACCACTGAAACTGGCTTTGACGAGATTTCCTTCCACTGGTAGCAATATTAATATGTCATTCCCTTATCAAGATTGGGGAAGTAACGGTGAGAGTGAGTGACAAAGTATCAGTTCCAGGAATGCAGTTTGGTCTTGGGAACGATTTAACAGGATACAAGGTGGGAGAGGTACCCCCTGTGGTGGAGAAGTCAAAGGAAGACTAGGGAACTGGGGAATTGAAAGAAAAATACTCAGGGATTTTTCCAGACTGTGTGGTAACATGATCCCATAAGTTACAGCAGGAAGGAAAAATAAAAGAAAAAAGACAAAGGAATTGATGTTCAGTTAACTGATACCCTGTTTGATGTAACAATGCAGAAAAAGACCTGAACAGGCAGAGGGTCAGGCAGAGGTGGGAGATCGTCAAAGTTTCAGAGGTTTTATCTGCCACCTGCTTCCTCTATGTTGTGCCCTTTTCAGGTGCTGTTTACATAACTCACCTACTCCATATAATCTCTCCCTCAACTCACATACATAATTCAAGCGTGAGAACTCTGACTTCGGTCCTGTCAATTTATATTTAATTTATTTCAAGGACCTGTCACTTCATGTACAAATATTAACTCAAAGGAAGTACAACTGAGTAGATTTATTTGGGGCATCTCCGATGGCAAGCAATTTAATGGGACACCTTTATCCCAATCATTCAGGCAACTTTTACAGTACGCTGTTAACATGGTCTTCAGCATCTGATGCTAACTTTCCAAGGCTCCCTGGGATTCAGGATGGGACGCACTTGATTTGAAGTGCTGTATGCCTAAGCTATCCATGACTTCCGAAAACAGCTGAGCAGTAAAATGAGACCCTTGGTCTGACTGAATCTCTCTACGTAACCCACAGCGAGTAAATAAAGCTACCAACTCCTCCACCTCCCGTTTTGCCTTAGCACTCCATAATGGAATTGTCTCCGGAAATCTGGGAGACACATCCATTACCATCAGCAAATATTGGTTTCCACTTTTATTTTAGAAAGGGGAGCTACACAATTAATTATAACCCACGTGAAAGGTTCTTTGAATATAGCAATTGGCAACGCAGGTGCTGGTTTTATTACTGTCTGTGACTTACCTACCATTTGGCACGTATGACATGTGCAACAAAAACTAACCACGTTCTTGTGCATTCCAGGCCACTAGAAATACTTATGTACCTTAGCCTGAGTCTTCCGTACATCTAGGTGACCTCCTGCAGTTAGTTCATGTGCTACCCATAACACTGTATGCTCCCGGTAACACAGTCTGGTGCACTTCGGCCCATTTCCCTTCTGCACGAATCTATTGTGGTCTCCATTCCAATTTTAGGATTTTATCTTTAAGTTAATAACTTTCGACAATATATTCTGATTCCTTTTCTCTGTGTGTATGTGCATGTGTAAGTGTGCGAATATATCTGTTGTAAGTCCATTAGCCTTTCAGGACTAAACACCTCTGCCTGACCCTCTGCATGTTCAAGTATTTTTCTGCACTGTTACATCAAACATCGTGTCACTTAACTGAACATCAACTCCTTTGTCTTTTTCTTTTGTTTTTCCTTTCTGCTGTAACTTATGACTGTGGGATATTGTAACTACACAGCCTGGAAAAATTCCTGAGTATTTTACTTTCAATTCCCCAGTTCCTTAATCTTCCTTTGACTTCTCCACCACAAGGTTGCCTCTCCCACCTTGGATCCTGTTAAATCGTTCCCAAGAACAAACTGCATTCCTGGAACTGACCCTCTGTCACTCACTCTCACTGTTACTTCCCCAACCTTGATTTGACTCTCCAACCTAATGTTACACAAGGGAATGCTTAATTTTTGTCCCCATTCCACAATTTATCACGCTCTGGAGTAACATGTCAGAAAGAGTGAAAATAATTCCATCTCTTCCTATTAGAGGCCGAAATATAGTGAGGACTGCAGATGCTGGCGATCAGAGTTGAAAAGTGTGGGCTGGAAAAGCACAGCAGGTCAGGCAGCATCAGAGGGGCAGGATAATTGACATTTCAGGCACAAGTCCTTCATCAGGAAAGTGGTGGGGGGTGGGGGGGTAAGGGAGGGGGAACGGATTGATAAATAAATAGAAGGGTGGGGGTGGAGCTGGGTGGAAGGGAGCTTGGAAAGCGATAGGTCGATGCAGGTGGGGTGAGGGTGATAGGTCAGAGAGGAGGGTGAAGTGGATAGGTGGAAGGACAGCTGGAACCCTCAAACTATACAGCATCAACATCGACTAGAATAATTTCCAAGTCTCCCCTGACGATGGGTTTATGCCTGATATGTCGAATGTCCTGCTGTTCGCATGCTGCCTGATCTGTTGTGCTTTTCCAGTGCCCCAACTTCTCAACTTTTAGAGACTGAGCAGATCCCATATCTCACAAAATTATAACTTCTTGTCCTTCCTCCCCTGTTCTTTCTGAGTAAACTTCAACCACAGAGGCGAATTCTTTGTAGAGATCTGGCACTGCCTCTATACACAGCCCCTGCCTCGGCTGTGCACTCTCCTGCAGCTCCTCGGCTCCACTTGGGGTCTCCTTTACCAGTTTCACTAATGTCACTGGTTTAACCTCTTCCACACATCTTATTCCAAAGTGCCTTCCTTCAATGCCCAGCTCTGTGTGTCCCAGCTTACTGCAGAGTAAACACATTTTTCACAGTGCCCTTCTTAAACCATTGGCACTGTAATGTTATGCATTCCACTCCCTTATAGCGAGAACACCTGAGGCCTTTCATCACCTTTCAACCCCTTTGGGCTTCATTTTTCACCTGTGGTAAACTATTTTTAGTGTTCTCTACTGTTCGATTTGTAGTGTAAGATCTCCCCTTCTCCCAGTTTCTATCTCTCACAGGATGAAAATCCTCCCTGAATCGAAATACCATCTCATACACCAATTCATATTTACCTGCCATTTCTGCTGTACTTCCCATTTCTTGAACTTTCTGTTCATTCACATGAATTCTTACCATCTCTGGAAGTGAGCATTTAAACTCGTCCAGCAGAATTATCTCCCTTCGTGCCTCACAGATCTTGTCCATTTTTAAGGCCAGCACCCATCTATCAAAATGACTGTGTTTAATTCTTTCAAATACAACATCAGCCTGTCCTGGTTCCTTCTCTTTACTTCTGAACCTCTGTCTACATGCTTCTAGTACCAATTCATAAGCACGCAAAATAGCCAGTTTGACATCTGAATAATCTCTTGACCCCTCATCTGACAGTGCTGCAGATACCTCACTAGCTGTGCCCACCAGCTCAGTCTGAAGGAGCATTACCCACAAGTTCACTGGACATGCTATCTGCCGAGCCATTTTTTTTCAAATGAAATAAAAACAGATTCTGATATTTTCTAAGCGAAATATGGCAATGTATTAACATAGCTGTGTATATCCTGGCATTCTCCCTTCATCGCCATCCTGTTAATTTAACTTTCCCAACTTTTAAATTTCAAATTCTCTCTCTCTTTTTCTTCACTTTCCCTTTCTCTTTGTTCTCACTCTGTTTCCATCCCTTTTTTCATCTTCTAACTCTAGTTTCCATATTTGCAAATTAAGTTTTTTTTTAACTCTCCTGCAGTTGCATGTTTCTCTGACACACCAAAGTGCTTGACCAACTCCAATACAATTTCATTTTTCTATTTCTTCCTGATAAAACCCAATTCCAAACTATTTGCTAATTCTAAAACATGTCCTTCTTCTGTCTTTCTGAACTTCCTTGGAAAATTTGGGAACCGCTTTAGTAATGTTAAGAGCCATTTCCCTCACTTTTAATTTAACCAACCCCAAGTCAACAAAATTAAATGAAATTTACCACCGGTTTTATTTGAAGATCCCGCTCACTAATTGCCACGCGTTGGAATTTGCTGAGGCCGTTTGTATCCCAAATCTGTTCAAATCCTATACCGTAAGACCGCAAACTTCTATGACATCAATGTCGAACCCTTCTCTTAATTAAAACCACACACGAAGAAACGCTTACCTCACATCATAATCTGTTAAAACGTGAGCGACAGAGAACTCCTAAATTCCACTAATAAACGAAAAATAACAATTTATATGTATGCAAGTTGGCTCACTGAGCTTGAAGGTATGTTTTCAGAAGTTTCATCACCATGACTAGGTGACATCATCAGTGAGAGTATCTGCTGAAGTGCTGGTGGTATGTCCCGCCTCTCTATTTATAGGTCTTGGTTTCTTAAATTGGGTGATGTCATTTCCGGTTCTTTTTTTTTCCAAGAGAAGGTAGATCGGATCTAAATTGATGCGTTTATTGATGGACTTCTGGTTAGAATGTCATTCCTCTCAGAAGGTCCTTGCTTGTCTTAGCATGTGTGTGTACTTTGTCCCAGTAAAAGTGGTGCCCTTCTTTGTCTGTCTGTATCGAATATTGTGATAATGGGTCGTGTCTTTTGGTGGCCAGTTGGTGCAGATGTATCCTGGTAACACGACAACAGGACTATTTCAATGGCAGAAACATGATTTTATTTACACTGTTTAATCAATGTGTGTGTGTAGATAAATAACATTTTTCACATGTGCACAATACATTGTA
The DNA here is from genome assembly GCF_004010195.1 of Chiloscyllium plagiosum. NCBI lineage: Eukaryota > Metazoa > Chordata > Chondrichthyes > Orectolobiformes > Hemiscylliidae > Chiloscyllium > Chiloscyllium plagiosum. The sequence continues at coordinate 37,619,246 of NC_057717.1, forward strand.
AATGAACAGAGACACAGTTAACGAAAAGTGATGCATATGATGTATGAAATTTATAAAACATTAAAACGTTATTTGATGCTCATCTAACGTAATATGTTCCAATTCTCTCAACGTTCCCTCCGTTTCTGGAACTCACTACTCTAATCTCTCATTCTTATCAGGATGTATGCTCCAAATTCTTGCTTCTAGTATCCCAACCTATTTCAGTTAATCCAATTTCTACTGGGAATTAAATACATTGGCCTACTGGGTTCTTTCCAAAGCTAGTGTCTGTCATATTATTAGAGACAAATATGCTAGCATCAGACCCAGCATTTGAACATATTACTCTGTTGTACATGCACTGTACAAAGGACCACAGCACACAGGAATTGCCAAAATATTGGGGAATGTTTATCTATTCCTTTCGATTATCTGTTTTTCTCATTTTGCACATTTCCTCATCTATATTGTCTCTCTTTCTCTCTTTGTTGCTAGTTAAGAAATCTACCCATTATTCCTCGCGTCCCTTCTCTCATAACTCCTACTTTCGCTTTATATCTATTGCTCTCTTCTAGATGTAATGTGATTATAATTGAGCAATGTAACTGCAAAGACATTCAGGAGGAGCTGGCCAGAGTTAATTGGAAAGGGAGCCGAGCAGGGAAGTCCATGGAGCAGCAAAGGCAGGAATTTCTGTGGATAATTCGGACGATATCAGAAATTCATCGCAAAGAAGATGAAATTTGCTCATGGGAGGACAAGGCAGCCAAGAGTGATAAGGCATCAAACCAAAAGAGGAAACATACAATGTGGTGAACATGATTGGGAATCCAGAGAATGAATTGACTCTGAAACTACATGCGGCTGGCATCACTGACACTACAGAGCTCTTAATCATGGTCAGGGAGAGAAACAGAGGGAAACACATCCACTTTAAACAAAGAGATGGCATTACTCAAGGAAACTAAGATTCTGATGAATTAAACAATTGAATTAAAATCTGTTAATTTGTTTTGGGGAATGTGTCAGTTTGGATGCATGACCTGGGGAGAGACCCTCAGCAGAATGAGAATATGAAAATGAAAGTGCTACCACATCAGAAACCAGAGTAGATCACTGAATACAGGGCTGATGTTTGAATGGGTCTCGATGTGAACTAAGGGACAGACAGCAGAATTGCATTGCAGATATTGCAGCTCAAAACTGCGTATGTATGTAGTGCTGTACAGCAACAGGAGAAGCAGAACAGCGTTCAACCACAACCTGTCACTTTTAGCCTCGAATAATTTTCTCAGACTGCCATTACCATCAATACGGTCTATGTTTCGGTAATGACTGTGGGTGAATATGTCAGGGTCAGAACCACGTGAACCGAAACCTGATGCTGACCCATTAAAACTACCACACTTGACAAACAGATCTGATCATACCTCTGCAGTCCTGCCACATTCAGTCATAAATGGTGATGGACGATTAAACAAATGACTGGAGGAAAGGGATCCACAAATATCCCCATCCTAAATAATGGAACAGCCCGGCACATCAGTGTAAAAGACAAGGATGTAGTATCTGCACTATCCTCAGCCAGAAGTGTTGAGTGGGTGATCCACCTCACCCTCCTCATGATGCCAGTTTTCAACCAATTTGATTTGCTGCACGTGACATGAAGAAACAGCTGTACACAGCAGATACGACAAAGGCAGTGGGTCCTGACACCATTCCTGCAATAGGACTGAAGACTTGTGATTCATAAGAAGCCATGTCCCTAGGGAGGCTGTTTCATTCCAGCTCCAACCCTGACATCCCCCTGGCAATGAGGAAAATTACTCAGCTATGTCAAGTCCCCTAAAATGATAATAATTACAATCTGACCATTTACCACCCCCTCAGTCCCATCAAGACAGTCAGATTAGTGGGAGTTCTTTTTGACAGAGCTGTCAAGCAGCACAGAAATAACATGATCAGTGTGGTTTCAGATAGATCCCCATGTGGAGATGGTGCTGTTGTGGAAATGTCACTGGATTACTAATCCATACCAGACTAATGCTCTGGCAGCTGGTGGAAGTTCAAAACAATTAATAACATATCGAGATGCATAATCTGGTGTCAGGAAGAGTGATCTTGAAGTCAATGTCGATTGTAAACACCAATTTCCTTCTCCAATGTAGTTTCCGGAAGTGAATCTCCCGTGCTTTTCTGGTCTGGCCTAAATGTGACTCCAGACAAACAGACATGTGAGAAACTCCTCAATGGTCTCTGAAACGGCCAAACAAGACACTCAATTGTACCGAACTGTTGCGAGGTCATAAAGGATAAATCCGGACAGAACACCCAGCTCGAGCATTGGTATCAGAAAAGGGATTGGGAAACACAATCCTGTCGACCCTGCAGAGGTCTCCTTCCTAACATCTGTGATCTTGTAACAACATTTACAGAGCTTTTCCACGGACTGCACAACAAAATGGGGAAAGGAGTAGGTCAAACAACATAATGATCCTTTCCCATTCTACTTCATGTTCAAATATTTCCTCAGGCACTTATCCCACTCAATGTACATATCCGTTTACGTGATTAACCTTGGGAAGATATAAAATAGGAAGTGCAGTAGTCATTTTGGACGATGGAGTTTGCGACCCAATTCAATATAATGATGGCAGGCCCTTTATTTCCACACCGTGCTCTTGCTCTCTGCCTCACCCCATCCCTTTAGTGTCACAAAATCCTTATTTACATTCAGTGTCTTGGCTTGCAGGTGATAGCACATTCCCCAGGTTCACCAATCTTTAAGTGCAGACATTTATTCTCATTTCAGTGCAGAGTGCACTGCCTGTACATGGTACTGTGCCCATTGTGTTAGACACCACAGCCTCGGGAATTATCACCCCTGCTTCAAATCTGTCTCACCCTGTCAGAGTTTTATATATTTCAATGAGATCTCCACACATTTTCGTAAAGCCCATGGAATAATGGCCCATTCACCCCAAACTCTGCTCCCACAACAAGCTTGTTATTCCAGAGATCATTTTGGTCATCCTTCGCTGCTCACTCTCGATGTCAGGTTTGTCTTTTATTAGGTACGGAGATCAAAACTGCCCACAATGCTGCACAATGTTCGAGATGGGGGCCTCCCCATGGGCCTGTACAGCTGCACTGAGACACCCTTACTCCGGGACTCAAATCCCCCTGAAATGAAGGGCAACACACCATTTATCTTCCTAACTGCTTTCTGTTCCTGCAATCATGTTTTCAGTGACTGATTTACAGGGAGATCCAGATCATTTTCAGTTTTACAACTCCCCACCTGGTGGGTCTATGTATACTGGTCAGCGTGCCAATGCCATTCCTAGTATTGACTTCTGGCTTCAGAACTCACTGCCCTACATGGGCCTCGGAGGTCTCTGCAGAAGGAAACAATGAAAAGGAGCATAATCCCCTTTGCGGATCAGCATGTTTCAAACAATCCCTTTCCAAACGATAGGCTGCCAATCAGTATTGCCACCGTCACCTCACCTCACACTGCTCTCCAACTGCCATGTAATTGTGCATTCACTCCACTCGTCTCAGCCACCTTGGAGCATTTTTACGACTTCCTCATCCATACTCAATCGAACATCCTTTCGTGCTGTCAGCAGGCTGGGATATATTGTATTTAACTCCCACAACCAAATGTTTAATGGGTATTGTGAACATCTGGGGCCCAATTACCGATCCCAATGATACTTGAGCAACCTTCCTCTATTAAAAAGAAAACGGTTTTTAAAATTTCTTTATTTCATGAATCTGGGTGTGACTGGCTGGACCAGCATTTATTGCCCGTCCCTAGTTGGCCTTGAGAAGGTGGTGGTGTGCTGCCTTGTTGAACACTGCAGTCCACCTGCTGTGGTTGACCTCCAATGCCATTAGGGAGGGAATTCCAGGATTCTGACCCAACGAAAGTGAAGGAACAGTGATATATTTCCAAGTCAGGATGGTGAATGGCTTAGAGGGGAACTTGAAGATGGTGGTATTCCTTTACATCTACTGCCCTTTTCCTTCTAGATAGACGTGGTCATGTATTGGGAAGATGGTGTCTGAGGATCTTTGGTGAATCATTTCAGTGTATCTTGTAGATAGTAAAACACTGCTGCTACTGAGTTTTGATGGTGGAGCATTGTGGATGAAGTGACAGACAAACTGGCTGCTATGTCCAGGTTGGTATCAAGCTTTTTGAGTGTTTTTGGGGATGCTCTCATCCACGCAAATGGGGAGTATTCTATCACACTTCCGACTTATTCATTGTAGATGATGGACACGCTTTAGAAGTTAGGATGTGAGTTACTTGTTGCAGTATTCCTAGCTTCTGACCTGCTCTTATAGTTACTGTGTTTATGTGGGCAGGTCCAGTGAGTCACTGAGCAATGATTACCCCCCCCCCCACCGGAGTTTGATACTGGGGGATTCAGTGATGGTAACACCATTGAATGCCAAGGGTTAGATTGTATTTTATTGATGATGGTCACGCTCTGGCATTTGTGTGGCGTCAATATTACTTGCCACATATCAGCCTGGATACTGTCCAAATCTTGTCGCATTTGGACATGGATTGATTTAGTTTCGAGGAGCCACAAATGTTGCTGAACATGGTGCAATCATTGGTGACCATCCCCACTTCTGACATTATAATAGAGGGAAGGTCATTGATGAAGCAGACCTGAAGACACTTGGGCCTAGTCCACCGCCCGAGGGATTCCTACAGACTTGTCCTGGAGATGAGTTTACTGACCTTCATCAGCCATGACCATCTTCCAACATGTCAGGTATGATTATAACCAGCAGGGAGTTTGCCCCGATACCCATTGATTCCAGTTTTGCGAAGGCCCCTTGATGCCACACTTGGTCGAAGGCAGCCTTGATTTAAAGCCCTATCACTCTCACCCCACCTCTGGAATTCAGCTGTTTTGTCCATGTTTGAACCACGGTAATGAGGTAGGGAGCTGAGTGGCCCTGGTGGAGCCCACACTGGGCGTCATTGACCAGGTTATTGCTGAGCAGGTGCTGCTTAAAAGCATTGACACCTTCCATCACTTTACTGATGATTGAGAGGAGACTGATGGGGTGGTGATTGGCTGGATTGGATTTGTTCTACTATTTTTATGCAGGAGATACTTGGGTACTTTTCCACACAATCAGGTAAATGTCGTTGTTGTAACTGTATTGGAACTGCTTGGCTAGGGAAGTGGCAAGTTCTTGAGCACAAGTTTTCAGTACTATTGCCAGAATGTAGTCAGTGTATGTACCCTTTGGAGTATCCAGTGTCTACAACCGTTTCTGGATATCGCGTGGACTAAATGGAATTGCTGATGACTGGTAACTGAATTCCTGAGGACCACTGAAGGAGGCCAAGATGGATAATCCACTCAGCATTTCTGACTGAAGATTGTTGTGAATGCATCAACCTTATCTTTTGCACTGAAATGCTGGGCTATTGCATCATTAAGCATGGGGATACTTGTGGAATCTCCTCCTCCAATGACTTGTTTAATTGTCCCTAACGTTTCTGGACGAGATGTGGCATAACTGCAGAGCTTAGATCTGATACGTTGCGTTTGGGATCACATAGCTCTGTCTATCACTTACTGCTTATGCTGTTTGGCGCACAAGCAGTCCTGTTTGGTGGCTTCACGAGGCTGACATCTCATTGTTAGGTTTGCCTGGTGCTGCTCCTGCCATCCTGAACACTCCATTGAACCAGGGTTGATCCTCTGGCTTGATAGCAACTGGTGTGAGGGGGATATGCCAGACTATGAGGTTGTGCTGAAGTACAATTCTGCTGCTATCAATGACCCACGACACCTTATGGACACCCAGATTTGAGCTGCTAGATCTGTTCGAAGTCTGTCCTATTTAGCACCGTGATAGTACCACCCAAATTGGTGGAGGTTATTCTCAATGTGAAGGTATGCCTTTGTCTCCACAATGACTATGCATTGATCACTCTTACCGATACTGTCATGGACAGATACTTCTGCAACTGGTAGATTTGTAAGGCCGTGGTCAAATATGTCTTTTCACTCTTGTTGGTGCCTTCACCACCTGCCATAGACCGAGTCGAGAAGTTATATCCTTTAGGATCCAACCAGCTCTATCGGTAATGCTGCTGCTGAACCACTCTTTTTTGTGGACATTGAAATCCCGCACCATGGGCTGCACGGTGGCACAGTGGTTAGCACTACTGCCTCACAGCGCCAGAGACCCGGGTTCATTTCCCGTCTCAGGCGACTGACTGTGTGGAGTTTGCACGTTCTCCCCGTGTCTGCGTGGGTTTCCTCCGGGTGCTCCGGTTTCCTCCCACAGTCCAAACATGTGCAGGGTCAGGTGAATTGGCAATACTAAATTGCCCGTAGTGTTAGGTACGGGGTAAATGTAGGGGTATTGGCGGGTTTCGCTTCCGCGGGTCGGTGTGGACTTGTTGGGCCGAAGGGCCAATTTCCATACTGTAATGTAATCTAATCTAATCTAGTACATTTTGTGCCTTTGCCTCCCTCCAAGTGTTGATCAGCATGGAGGAGTGCTGACTCATCAGTTAAAAGAGGCTGGTACATGGTAATCAGCAGGAGGTTGTCATGGGTCGTCATGGGATACAGAGACACTGTTGAGGACTCCCAGAGCAATTCCCTTCCAACTGTATCCCACTGTGCCACCACTTCTGCTGGGTATGTCCTGCTGCTCAGACAGGAGATATCCAGGGAAGGTGATGGCGTAACTGGAATATAGTCATACTCACAGAATCATACCATGTCAGGCTGTTGCTTGACGAGTCAGTTTATTTCTATTCACTGTTTCCTGCCAGCTGTCCCATTCCAGAAATATGTCCATATATTCGCTCGAATCCACTAAGATTTGATTTTGCAAACTGGGCTTGGAGGTTTATCAACATTTTTCTGAAAATCCACGTGTTTTACATCCATTGCTTTTCTTTCATTTGTCTCCCAGTCTGTTTCTCAAACATAGTTCAAATTTCATAAATCTATGTTCATGTTGTCAATGACCATTACTTTCAGTCCCAATAATTTCTCCCAAACCATTTACTTACTATGTTCTATTTTCAATGTAATATTTCGTTTTCCACACCAGATTTGTTTTTTTTCTGGTATTGTCATAAAGTTCTGTGAAGACAGAACTAAAATAGTAGATTCATAGTTATGCCATTTCCCTGTTTTCCATTCTCCATTCTCTGGTTTCAAACTGGAAGGAACCTGCACTGTTTTTTCATACTTCTCACATTGACATAATTTGACAAGCTGTAACAGTTCACTCTTATAACCTTTGTGAACATTACCTTCAGAAACCCATCAGTTTCTGTCTTAACCTGCTCAATAATTGACCTTCCACATCATACACTCACAGGAGCATAGTCTCTGTGCCAACAGAAATACAGCATGATCTATATTAGTCCCACTTTCCAACACCAGGCCCATAGCCTGGAATGTTACGACACTTCCAAGTGCTCATCCAAGTACATTTTAACGGTTGAGAGGTTACCCGTGATAACTCTCCTCTCAGGAAGTATATTCCAGACCCCAACACCCTCTGGGTGGAAAAAAAGTAATCTTTAAATCCTCTCTGAACCTCAAACCCTTCACTTTAAAAATGTGCTCC
>NC_057717.1:37626950-37636539 GCF_004010195.1 Chiloscyllium plagiosum
TGAGCTTCCTAGTGTGCTGCCAATCATTGTCTACACCCAATGTTTGGTTCCTCCTTCCAAAGTACATCATCTCATATTTATCAGGATTACATTACATGTGCCATTGATCTGCCCATCTGATCATTCCATTTTTATCTTCCTGTAAAATCAGACCTTCCTCCTCACTGCCAACCACCCGGCCAATCTTTATGTCAAACACAAACTTACTTATCACAACTCCCCCCTCCCCCACTGCCACAGATTCACATCTATACCATTTATGAATGCTACAAATAATAAGGGACACAGCACTGATTCCTGTGGACACCAGCTGACACTGGTCACCAGTCACACAAACAGCATGCTCCGACCTCCCTCTGCCTCCTGACACTAAGACAATTTTCGTTGTAACTTGTAAAGTTATCCTTCATACTGTGAGATTTTAGTTGTTTTTTTCAGTTTCCCATGTGGAACTTTGTCAAAGGCCTTGCTGCAAAACTAAATAAGCGACCTCCACAAACCAATTCAATCAAATCCATTAGATGCGACTTCTCTCTGATAAAGTCATGATGATTTCCCTGATCAAACCTTGCCAATTCTGATTGGAGTTCATTTTTCTCCTTCACTATTTTCTCCAGTAGTTTCCCTAACAATGATCTAATACTCGCTCGTCTATAGTTCCCTGGTCTATCTCTACCACCCTTACTGTGAATTTGGAATCAAATTAGCTGCTCTCCAGTCCTCTGGCACCTCCCCAATGGTCAGATTCTAATTAAAATTTCCAGTCAGGATCTTTCCTCCCTTGATTCCAACAGTATCCAGATCTGTGGATTGGTCCAATTTTATACCAGACAAAGCCTCAAACCCCTGCTCGTAATTTACATCAATCTCTTCAAGATCTTTCCAGTCCATCTTCTCGAATTCTGTATATGCATCCTCCTTCTCCCTTTAGTAAAACAGCTGTGATGTTTACATGTACCAATCTATCAATGTTCTCCGGGTTGACACACTGATTGCCCCCCTTTGGTTTCTAATGGACACTAAGGGTTGCTGATTATTCTGTTCTACTTGTATATGTTGAATATCATGGGATTCTGGCTAATCTGGCCTGCTTGCGCTTCTCCATGTCCCTCTGTTACGCTCTCCCCTCCATGTTTCTAAGTTTCACGACAATCACCTCTGATCGTTTGAAACTCGAGATGACAGGCTGAATTTCCCCCATAAGACAATCCTGCCATTTTATGGATTAATCTGGAGAATACCTTTTGCAGTTCCTCTGTAGGCTGTATATTCTATCTTTGATTGGGACTCCAAACGGTACACAATACTTTAATCTCAGCAACACTCTATGCAGCTGGCACACAACATCTTCTGTATTCCAATTGCATTCACATGAACGTAAACCTAATTTTTAGTTTCCCATTTGCATGCGTTCTTCCCAATTCCTTTCACTTTAACTTTTCTTATGATATTCGTGTGAGAGTTCTGAAAAAAAGATTCTCCTGAATATCCAACTATACGTGATCCATTAGCTCTTCATTGCCTACGTCCACAAGAATCATCTTCAAACCATTCCAAAAAATGTTTGCCACTTATGGTTTTCCTTTCATCGATGCATTATAATACTCCCCAGTTTTGTCATTACCTTCTATATATCCAGTCACACGTTCTTTGTAATCGAGCCCAACAGACACCCGACCAAAGATTACAAGTTACTGGTCTGTACTTCACCACTCTCCATCTTCATCCTTTCTTAAACTGGCGGATAATATTTATAACCTTTGCCTTATCCAGATTGGCTAAATAGCTTTCGGGAATGTATTGGAAACTATTGTGAAAATCTGCGATGCACTCAACATGTCTATTACTGAAATTCTTGTATGAAGTACATCTGATCTGTCAGATTTACAAATACTGAGTCCAGCTTCCTTTTAAAAGATGATCTCAACACTGATAAGACTGATCTTAGATTTTACTTACATAAGTCCCATGGTCACTTCGTATTTCTGGGAGAATTTCTGGATGTTCTACCTTGAAGATAGACACAAAGAAACTGTTTATTTCCCCTGTGATTTCTCTGTTCTCTTTAATAAATTATCCTGTCCGCACACCCACTGTTCCACATTTGACCTTGTTTTTACTTTTGTTTCACACAGTGATGTACATTTTTTTCCAGCAGTGTTTATGTTTTTCTTTTGTTTGCACGCTTTTTTCCTCTTTTTGATTTTCTTCTCAGTTTCTTGGTCAACCGTTGCTGGGTACTGCATTTCTCTGAATCCACTGGCTTACTACAACATTTGGCATTTTTCTAAGCTGCTTCCTTTGATCTAATATGTAGTTGAAGGTGAGGCTGAAAGTGATTGGTCGGAGAGACGGGTGAACCAGTTGATGGGAAGGAAGATGAACACATAGGAACGTTAAAAATTGGGTAACGGGGACGGTGCTGAGTTGGAAGATTGGGCTAGGATAAGGTGGAGTTCGGGGAAATGGGGAAACTGGTGAAATCTACATTCATCCACTGTGGTTGGAGGGTCCCAAGATAGAAGAGGAGCCTTTCTTCTTCCATACTTCGGTTGGTTAGGGTTTGGCGATGGAGGAGCCCCAGGACTCTCATGTCCTTGGCAGAGTGGAAAGGGGAGTTAAAGTGTTCAGCTACAAGGCGGTGGAGTTGGTCAATGGAGTTGTCCCAGATATGTTCTCTGAAATGATCCACCTGTCTCGCCAATGTAGAGAAGATCACATTGGTTTTAATGGATGAAGTAGATGAGGCGTTCTGTCTCCCTTTCACACCTATCACTTTCAACCTCACCTTCATCTACCTATCGCATACCTAGCTACCTCCCTCCTGCCACACCCCCTTCTCATTTATCTCTCAGCTCCCTTGACCCATAAGCCTCATTCCTGATGAAGGGCTTATGCCCAAAACGTCAATTCTGCTGCTCCTGGTATGCTGCCTGACTGTGCTTTTCCAGCACCATACTCTTCGATACTGATCTCCAGCATCTGTAGTCTACACTTTCTCCTCACACCTTCAGGGTTTGCATGATTCAGATTTATAACGGTTACTTCAAATAAAACAAAAACTATCGTGCATAAAAGAAAACCAATGCATTGTGGTCACTGTTCCCAAAAGGTCCTTTACAGCAAAATTTTCAATTAGCACTTCTAATCATCCAACACCAATTCCTAAATAACCTGACAAAATGTTAATGCATGCCATGTAACACATGCTCATGAAATCCATTTTTCCCAGCATTAGCATTCAGTTGGGTTAACACAGTTTAGATATAATGTAAACACTACATTATTACTGCGGTAGCCACAAATGTGTATACCTAATTTTCCTGTTTTATAACATGCCCAACATTTGTATTGCAGCTTTCACTTTGATATCTCACGCCCATCAATGTTTCCTTCTCCTTGCTGTTTTTACGCTCCACCTTACAAGATTCTGTAGAATCTGAGCGACGTGGGCTTGGGAAGATTAATGGTAGAGATCATCGCGCCACATCATTTATGTTCTTCTTAAGCATCATTGTGACATTTTCTCAAGATCTCCCGTTATGGTAGTGGAGTAGAGAAGGACAATGATCGTTCAACAATGCTCTGTATTTCCCCCAGAGAGCCGAGACTGCTCTAACCGGGGTGGGAACCTTACAGCAGGGTGGTAAAGCATTGCTGCTGCTGTACAGGATCTTAGTGAGATCACATCTGGAGTAGTGTGTACAGATTTAATCTCTTCAATGAAGAAAGGATGTTGCTATATTGGAAGCAGCTCAGAGATGGTCCCCTCAACTGATTTCTGCAATGAAGGTGCTAGCTTATAATCAGGTGATTATATAAAGGATGATCAGGTTGATCCAATAACAATTGGAGTTTACAAAAATGAAAGAAGATCTTATTTCAACATAGATTACAGGAAGGAGTCAACAACTGAAGCGAATTACACAGATAATGGAGGAATCCATTCTGTTCACCAGCCTATTACACAGGAACAACAGAAGGATATTCAGGCCTTTGACCTTGTTACACCAGAATACAATGAGGCTATTCAGCCCCTGGAACATGATGCATATTTAAAGGAGGAGGGTAATCAGCCCCTCAAATCTATAACACTGGCCCCAGAGTAGGCCATGCGGCACCACTATCCACTTACACAGCAACAGGATCAGTCCATTCAGCCACCTCAAGTCCGTAACATAGGAACTGGAAGCGGTCACACAGTGACTGGAGATTTGTAACACTGGGATAACAGGAGGCCATTCAGACACACCGAGCCTGTTACAAGGGATTTGGAGAAGAATAAAAATTGTCTGAGACTTATTTCATGAGAAAGGAGGAAATAATTCAGTCACATGTCTGTTGTATGGGAACAAGAGAAGACCAATCGCTCCCTTTGTCCCATCTCTGGGATACATGAGGAGACCGTTCAGTATCTCCACCTATTATGGAGAAATATGAGAAGACCCATCAGCCCCTCAAATGTTACACAGCAACGGGAAGATTCCATAATCACCCACCCCTCTAACGCATCAACAGGAGGTGGTCATTCTGGCCTTGGAGATGACAACATGGGAACACTAGAAAGACTTCATCCCATCGATGTTGTGCACCAGCAGGATGATGAGTCCATTCAGCCACACATGCCTCTTACACAGCAATTGGAGCAGATGTCTTAAAATCTATTGCCCATTAAACAAGATTTCAAAGAAAACGTGAAGGTTTTCGAAAGGGAAGAACTTATAATAACGGAATACATTATGGAGTAAAATGTAACAATAACCTGTTGTAATTTAAGGCAAATTATTAGACTTCATTGTTGAGGACATTTGCAAACTTAAACCACCAACCGTCGAAGTCAACATGGTTTTACAAAGGACAAATCAAGTTTGAAGTGTTTTCTTGAATTATTTAAAGATCTGATAGACAAGGTGAATGGTGGGAATCCTGGAGATGGAATATATCTGGTCTTCCAGAAGGCATTGGACGTCTCGCTTCTCCAAAGAGTAAATGGTAAGATCAGACAACATGGGTTTAGGAGTAATTTATTAGCTTGAATAGAGGATTGGTTAACCAACAAAATGCAGTCAGATGAATTAAATGTGTCATTTTCTTTTGGAAAATGCAATTTGTTGGGGTGACATAGATTTCAGTTCTCATGCCTCAACCATTTGTGATCGATATTATTACTCGGTTGACGGGATAGAAAATACAATAGCTACATTTTCAGATGGCACTAACATTGGTGGGAAATTACATCGGAATGATGATGCTAGAGATTTAAAAACTATTTGGATAATTTGGGTGAATGTGCAAACATTCGGCAATGAAAATTAGAGTGGATAAATTTGGGGTTATTCAAGTTGGCCGGCCAATAAAAAGGCAAATTATTATCTAAATGGAGAGAAACTTCAAAGTGTTTAGGTGCAGAGGGATCTGGGTGTCTGCTTGCATATCACAGAAAATTTGTATTCTGGTACCTCAAGTAATGAGAAATGCAAGCATAATTTCAGTGTTTATTTTTAAAGGACAGAGTAGAAAGGTAGGGAATGTTGGTGTAGCTATGCAAGGCATGAGTGAGGCTTCAACTGAAATACAGTTTGGGTGTCCTTCAGAATGAGGTATTTGCATTGGAGGCAATTCAGAAGAGGTTCATTAGATTGATTCCATATTTAAAGTGTTTGTCTTATGAAGAGAAATTGAGCAGTTCTGGCCTACAGTTGATAAGAATGAAAGGAGATCTCATTGAGGTCTGTAAGATGCTAACCGTAATTGGAAGTGTAGATATGGAATGGATATTTTTTTCATGAGCCACAATCTACAACAAGAGACCAGAGTCTTAGGATGGAGAGATGGAAGGAAAGTGGAACAGAGGCCGCGATGCCATCAGCCATGAACGTATTCAATGGTGGAGCAGGTTCGAGGGGTTGGATTCGTAGTTCACATTCAGCTTTTCGACTGTATTGCACAGTAATGGGGGAGGACCGTGCATCAAACAGGAAGCAGGCACTCCAGATAAATCAGTCTTAATCAGTTTTACAGAACGTCACCAGTCGAGTCACACAGTGACCAGTGCTGGGTCCTCAACTATTTACAATCTATATCAATGATCAGGAGGATGGAACAGATATACAGATACTGAGTTTGGTGATGTCGCTGTGATAAGTGAGAGAATAAATTATCAAGACAGCGTGGAGAGTCTGCAAAAGGATACAGAGAGATAAAGGCAATGGTTAATAGTTTGGCAGGTGCAATACAACATGATATAAAATGTCATTTCATTTCCAGGAATAATGGAAGACAGTATGTTACTGAAATGGAGAGGGATTACAGGACTTAATGATACTGTGTACTGGGGGGTTCACTCAGGTCCGTTCAGACATGGGAGGTTTTGCTCCATCCCTGATCGTCAGCTACCAGACATTCCAAGTGACCCCATTGCTCTCCGTACACATGGAATATTTTGATGTGGTGGGTTGGTGGTGAGGATGGTGTTTTGGGACTTGCATCAAAGGGACGGCCTTTTTCCAAGATACTTTCACTCCTTTCTACATGGAGACACGAAGACAATGGGACTGGCTGCCTGCTTCTGAATGAAGAGGCTGTGGCTGCTTTCAGGACAGTGGTATTCACCAACATGATACACTGTGCATGGACACACGGTAACATTAATAGAGAGAGAGCTCCTTCAGATCCGCTACCTCTCCCCATTGACATGGGTAAACCGCAGATTCCACGTACACCATCGGGAATCCCACTATACTGGGAAAATAAGGATAGCAGCAGCTCCCTTCTGTGCGAGAAACATTGTGTTTACCTCATCCACCATATATATCTTCCGTCTCCGAATGGTGACATTGATGTTGAGATACTGGGAGATGTTGGATATAACACCTAGTCCTGCCTTGAAAGTTCCGGATCATAGAAGCTGAATGAAACTGTGACCCTAACAGCCACTGTCAGCAACGTCCTCCTCCTGGTGTGGAGCTGCGGGTCATGTTGAAGGAGGTGACACCGCTATGCGACCAGATCCTTGTTCAATCAGTGTCCCCTCATACTCTGCTCCTGGGTAAAGTTTAATTTGGGAAGATGGTCTTGGAAATCCCAGAGTGCATACAGCAGATCTCTTTCCCCACACACACTCACTCCGTGATTTCAGAGCTTCCCATCTCTGTAACCTTTGCTCCATTTGGTGTTCATGTTACAGACCCAGATGCTGTAACTACACTCCACATGCTCCATCCAAAGTTGGGTCACCAAATCCTCAGGTCTCCCTGAATGTCTGAGGCAGCTCACAGCACGACCTCCAGCAAACCATCCCCAACACCTCCACTACCTTTTCAATAACAGGAGTTAGTCAGAAACCCCTCAGCTACAGATCCTGCAAAATATTTTTAAGAAGGCTGCTTAGACCCAAACCTTTCCTTATTATAATATAGATGTGAAGTGTGCGTTCCAGATATATTGTGACTGATCAAGCCACTCGACATCAAGCAAAATATAATATATTCAAATGCTTTAGTTAAATAACAATCTAAGAAAAGAACATTTTAGGATAGCACAAACAATTGATACCGTACCTGCTTGGTTTACACCGCTTGGCACAAAGACATATTCAAATGCAAATTCTTACAGGCAGTTTTCCGATCGAAGAGAAATCAAGAGAGATCACAGAGAGAAAAGCAGCTGGGGATCTTGAATTGAAACTTCGAACCCTTCTGGGACCCCGAACAGCTTCTGAATGCTGCAGCTAAAATCAAAATGAGAAAACCTGGTCTGGGAGAGCTGGCCACTGCCCTTCCATTGTTACCACCGTTTTAATGAAACGTAAAGGATTTCTCAGTTTTTTACTTTAACTGTTTTCAGGGAGCAATTCTTCACCTCCGCCTTTAAAATCTCTCTTAAAAAAAAGAGAAAATAATCTTTATACAATGATAGTATCCTCACGATTCCATCTTTAATAAAATCATCCATCAGTATACAAAGGTGGATTCATTTTAGACCTCCTAATCGTCCTCTATTAGTAGACTGAAATGCATATACTTTACATTGACTGTGAGCATACAAATGTTCACAACTATTTTCGATTTCTATCATTTTACTCCTGCCACAGAATGCCGTAGTGTTTCTTCATCTAAGTCTCCACAACGTGTCAAAAAGTAGGTTTTCTCGCCCTGTCACCTGTATAGTTTCAAATTGAATGACAGCAATAATAAGCTCAATCGAAACAGACAGGTATTTTTCTCCCTCAACTTCTCCAAAGACTTTAAGGGGTCACGATCAGTGATAAAGATTTGTCTCAGGTACGTTATTCGCAATTTAAATGCTGAAATGTTGTAATGCCAACGCCAGGTTCAAGGCCTCCTTCCCCGTTGTGCAATAAATTTGTTGATGTTTCCACTGGACACTCCAGCCACGCGTTACATAATGGAGCACTTCTCATCTCTCCAATAGTCCTTCTGAAAGACATAGCTCCTCATGTCACAGCATAAAAGAATTACGTGCTTCTGTACTTCTTAATGCTGTAATCTCTTTACCTGCTGCTCCTGGCCTATGCCAGTAAACCTTATTCTCACAGGTAAATGTTTTAAGAAGATCTCGCTCATTCTTCACAATCTCTCACAGAAACCAAACTTTGATTTCTCAACTCAATCATCATCATCAGCCATTTCAGCTTCAAATCTTGCCATTGTAACTCTCTGCTGTTCCAGACGAGTTCTCATGACTGCAGGAAGTGAATTATTGAACTTCTCCAAAATAAGAATCTCTCTAACAGTGTCATAGCTTTGCTTTGTTTTTAATACCCTTCCCCACCTTTGAAAATTACTTTGTTTTATCCTTTCAAACTCAATGTGCGTTTAACGAGGGACCCTTTATTAGATTCCTGAAACACTGTCTATCGGCTTCTGGCACAACCTCATATACACTTCAGATGGCTTTCTTCACCTCCCTATCCTGGCCAGATACCTCCTCCAATAGGGATGCAAATACCTATCAGCTTTGTTTGGATCAACTAAATCCACATGGTCACTGAGCACTGCATTTGTTTAGCCACTTTCTCAAATGAAATTCAAAAGGCTTCCGCATCATTCTCATCAAATTTAGATAATGCCTGGATTTATTTAAACAGAACTCCATTAGGCCATTGGCTACTACAGGGTTGTTCAACCTCACTATCCTCCTCATCCAGGCTCCCATTTACCTTCATCTCTGCCTTCTAGGTCAACTTTCCTCTCTAATTGCTAGCTTTTGATGTTGGAACTCTCTGCTTTTCTTCGCTCCTTTTCTCTCTTTATTCTTCATTTCCTTTTCTTTTATTTCTACTTTTCATCATAATACACACTGTTTCAATTCCTTCTCATGTTCAAAGTGCCTCATTTGAAATTGAATTCCAGCCATTTCCAAAGAGTCTGATGGCGGTTCAACAAAATGTAACTGCTGAGCTATAGCTGTAATTATCTCTCATTTTCTCACAGACAAACGCAACCCCAACTCCAGCTTGTCTGCCAATTCCTACAGCTTTACCTTCATTACCTTTTGTAAAACACTCAACTTCACTTCTTTCACACCCAGAGAAATCTTAGTGACTGAAAGAATCTTTATACACAAA
>NC_057717.1:37638339-37639868 GCF_004010195.1 Chiloscyllium plagiosum
AATATTTAATAATGAGAAGAACACAATAGGTGCGAAATGATAATGCCAACCCATCATAATATGTCGAAAGAAACCAAATATAATAGGGTAAACCCCTCTCCATTGTATGAATATTCCAGTCTATTGTTCTCAGATTCTGATCCATTGTTGGAACATTCCAGTCTAATGTTCTCAGATTCTGATATCTCCGCTCCCTTTCTCTAAATCTGCTGATCACTGTCAGTGCTGTCGGTGATGCTCCCACTCATGTTATGGGATAACACATTGAACGGCGCCCATGTATCATTAAAAAATGGAAACCCTTCACTGGGATAATTAGAATCTATGGAGACTGGCATTAATCACAGTCATTGAACAAATAGGCTCAGTTAACCAGTTCCAAACATTACTTTACATATCACTATAAAATGAAATGGAATGGATGAGGGTTGCTGAGTGATGGACCATAAATCTTTCAATCTTTTTAAACCTTTTTTCCCTTGTACATGAGAGTATTAATAGAACGCTGCAGGGGTCTATATATATATTCCATTTTGTTTATTAAATGAGGCAGTTGTAAAATAACAGATCGGCTGCAAAAAAAAATGTTGGCTGGGCAAGTTTCTAGATACCTTATCAAAACGTACGGTACGTATTGACCATTGTGAGGCTACTCTTGGTTTTAATACCCTGTTATCAAACCTTTTCATAACCTTGAGACAGAGCATTGAGACTACTGCTCAGGAACAGGCCGAAACAATTCTGTCCCTATGAGCCTCTTACAGAGGGATAGCAGAACGCTAATCACACCACATTAGACTGTTGCTACTTGAAAAGGTGGAAGTTTGGCACATTTTGCCAACAGAATCATTCAAAACAAAGAGATGTGTCGCTCCATCTGTATGAGGTGTTACTGAGAGGGCACCTGGAGTACATTGTGTTGCTTGTGTTTCTGTAACTGAGAAGGGATGGACTTCCATCACTTTGCAGGCTGCTCATAATCCACAGGTTGTTGTGTTATTGAATGTCTCTGGTCTGTTACACAGGCACAGGAAAATGTCATTCAGCCCCTCGAGCCCATTACAGAGAAACAGAAAAGGTCATTAAGCCTCTTGAGTCTATTACAGAGGGACAGGAGGAGGCCATTCAGCCTCTAGAGCCTGTTACAGAGTGGCAGGAAGTGTGTATTTAACATTTCAAGTCTGTTACGCATAAATATTAGTTTTAAATAGGTTATGGAATAGCAAAGTTGAAACTTTATTGCTGGAACAGCACAGCAGGTCAGGCAGCATCCAGGGAACAGGAGACTCGACGTTTCGGGCACAGACCGTTCTTCAGGAATGAGCAGAGAGTGTTCAGCAGGAGAAGATAAAAGGTAGGGAGGAGGGACTTGGAGAAGGGGCGTTGGAAATGTGATAGGTGGAAAGAGGTCAAGGTGAGGGTGATAGGTCGGAGTAGGATGGAGGCGCGGAGGCCAAGAAGAAGACTGCAGGTCAGGAAGGCGACGTGGTCGACGGTGCCCTCCACCGCATCTCCTCCACTTCCCGCTC